>NC_092709.1:8491418-8738479 GCF_047496885.1 Scyliorhinus torazame
CTAGGTCATTGATAAAAATGACAAACAGCAACGGCCCCAGAACAGATCCTTGTGGTACTCCACTTGTGACAGAACTCCATTCTGAACATTTCCCATCAACCACCACCCTCTGTCTTCTTTCAGCTAGCCAATTTCTGATCCACATCTCTAAATCACCCTCAATCCCCAGCCTCCGTATTTTCTGCAATAGCCTACCGTGGGGAACCTTATCAAACGCTTTGCTGAAATCCATATACACCACATCAACTGCTCTACCCTCGTCTACCTGTTCAGTCACCTTCTCAAAGAACTCAATAAGGTTTGTGAGGCATGACCTACCCTTCACAAAGCCATGCTGACTATCCCTGATCATATTATTCCTATCTAGATGATTATAAATCTTGTCTCTTATAATCCCCTCCAAGACTTTACCCACTACAGACGTGAGGCTCACCGGTCTATAGTTGCCGGGGTTGTCTCTGCTCCCCTTTTTGAACAAAGGGACCACATTTGCTGTCCTCCAGTCCTCTGGCACTATTCCTGTAGCCAATGATGACATAAAAATCAAAGCCAAAGGTCCAGCAATCTCTTCCCTGGCCTCCCAGAGAATCCTAGGATAAATCCCATCAGGTCCCGGGGACTTATCTATTTTCAGCCTGTCCAGAATTGCCAACACCTCTTCCCTACGTACCTCAATGCCATCTATTCTATTAGCCTGGGGCTCAGCATTCTCCTCCACAACATTATCTTTTTCCTGAGTGAATACTGACGAAAAATATTCATTTAGTATCTCGCCTATCTCTTCAGACTCCACACACAATTTCCCATCCCTGTCCTTGACTGGTCCTACTCTTTCCCTAGTCATTCGCTTATTCCTGACATACCTATAGAAAGCTTTTGGGTTTTCCTTGATCCTTCCTGCCAAATACTTCTCATGTCCCCTCCTTGCTCGTCTTAGCTCTCTCTTTAGATCCTTCCTCGCTACCTTGTAACTATCCATCGCCCCAACCAAAACTTCACACTTCATCTTCACATAGGCCTCCTTCTTCCTCTTAACAAGAGATTCCACTTCCTTGGTAAACCACGGTTCCCTCGCTCGACGCCTTCCTCCCTGTCTGATCGGTACATACTTATCAAGAACACGCAGTAGCTGATCCTTGAACAAGCCCCACTTATCCAGTGTGCCCAACACTTGCAGCCTACTTCTCCACCTTATCCCCCCCAAGTCACGTCTAATGGCATCATAATTGCCCTTCCCCCAGCTATAACTCTTGCCCTGCGGTGTATACTTATCCCTTTCCATCATTAACGTAAACGTCACCGAATTGTGGTCACTGTCCCCAAAGTGCTCTCCTACCTCCAAATCCAACACCTGGCCTGGTTCATTACCCAAAGCCAAATCCAACGTGGCCTCGCCTCTTGTTGGCCTGTCAACATATTGTTTCAGGAAACCCTCCTGCACACACTGTACAAAAAACGACCCATCTATTGTACTCGAACTATATCTTTTCCAGTCAATATTTGGAAAGTTAAAGTCTCCCATAATAACTACCCTGTTACTTTCGCTCATATCCAGAATCATCTTCGCCATCCTTTCCTCTACATCCCTAGGACTATTAGGAGGCCTATAAAAAACTCCCAACAGGGTGATCTCTCCTTTCCTGTTTCTAACTTCAGCCAATACTACCTCGGAAGAAGAGTCCCCATCTAGCATCCTCTCCGCCACCGTAATACTGCTCTTGACTAGCAGCGCCACACCTCCCCCTCTTTTGCCTCCTTCTCTGAGCTTACTAAAACACCTAAACCCCGGAACCTGCAACATCCATTCCTGTCCCTGCTCTATCCATGTCTCCGAAATGGCCACAACATCGAAGTCCCAGGTACCAACCCACGCTGCCAGTTCCCCTACCTTGTTTGGTATACTCCTGGCATTGAAGTAGACACACTTCAAACCACCTACCTGAACACTGGCCCCCTCCTGCGACGTCAAATCTGTGCTCCTGACCTCTATACTCTCATTCTCACTTACCCTAAAACTACAATCCAGGTTCCCATGCCCCTGCTGTATTAGTTTAAACCCCCCCCAAAGAGCACTAACAAATCTCCCCCCCCAGGATATTTGTGCCCCTCAGGTTCAGATGTAGACCATCCTGTCTGTAGAGGTCCCACCTTCCCCAGAAAGATGTGCAGGGTAGGGGGATTGGCCATGCTAAATTGCCCCTTAATTGGAAAAGAAAAATAATTGGCTACTCTAAAAATGTAAACAAGCAAAAAAATAAGAAGTGGTGGGAGAAAAGTTCCTTTTGAGGTTGCGACCCCAGAGTAAGTTAATAACTTACAGCTGACTCCAATGGAAAAGACATTGCTGCTGTACCTGGCCTGTGATACCACATTAAATACAGACCAAAACACCATGAGGCTGTCAGCATTCTGGAGTAGCATCTCCCAGGAATGAAATGAAAATGAAATGAAAATCGCTTATTGTCACGAGTAGGCTTCAAATGAAGTTACTGTGAAAAGCCCCTAGTCGCCACATTCCGGCGCCTGTTCGGGGAGGCTGTTACGGGAATCGAACCGTGCTGCTGGCCTGCCTTGGTCTGCTTTCAAAGCCAGCGATTTGTAAAACAAGCATTTTGATTCTATTACCCTTCACGATGGCCCACATGTGTGAGGTTGGATGTTCCGTTTTGCTCAAGATCACGGCACAAAGTAACTGGCTGATGTCTGCAGCTGATGTGCGCAATGCCCTCTCCGCCTGTGGACCTGATTGGAGTGAGATCGTGAGGACCAAGCAGGCTCGCGTAGGTTGGCCCGAAAGTCGGCCGGTTGGGAAATGTGGGTTCTGGGGAACAAGGTTTGAAACACACTGTTGTAGCGGATGCAGACAGCTCAAGGCGCAGCAGTCAGCGGTGGCGTGAATACAATTCAGAACACACAACAACTGGGGCTGGTTTAGCACAGGGCTAAATCGCTGGCTTTGAAAGCAGACCAAGGCAGGCCAGCAGCAGGGTTCAATACCCGTACCAGCCTCCCCGAACAGGCAGTGGAATGTGGCGACTAGGGGCTTTTCACAGTAACTTCATTTGAAGCCGACTTGTGACAATAAGTGATTTTAGGGGCTGTTTAGCACAGGGCTAAATCGCTGGCTTTTAAAGCAGACCAAGGCAGGCCAGCAGCACGGTTCAATTCCCGTACCAGCCTCCCCGAACAGGTGCCGGAATATGGCGACTAGGGGCTTTTCACAGTAACTTCATTTGAAGCTTACTTGTGACAATAAGCGATTTTCATTTCATTTCATTCCAGAGCAGAATCGCAGGAAACCAGCAATCTCAGCAGGTTGTAGATCTGGAGCAGGTTACAGATGGAGGGAAGGCGGACGGCCAGGGGTCAATATGGGAGCAGGGAGGAGAATGTTAAACCGAGGGAGTCGCTGGAGAGGGAGGCGGACTAGCTCAATGAGCGGGTGACGGGATGGGTGGGCAAGGCTTGGTGCGAGTTAGGACACGGGCAGCAGAGTTTCAGATGAGTTCAGGTTTATCGAGGGTGGGAGATTGTTGGGTGTGGAGTTAACCGGAGCACCGTTTCAGTAGCAGATGAGTTGTGTTTCTATGTAGGTCCCTGGGTGTGCTGTTGGAGATGTTGCATTTATCACAGCCGGGAGACTCTCCTGACGGGGAGATTCTCTGTGTTACAGCGCCACCTACTCTTTAATTCAGGAAGTGCGATATGGTGCCTTTGATATTTCTCAGCGAATGGATCATATAACAGGGTGTAGGAAAGAAAGATCTGGGGCGGGATTCTCTGTTGGCCGACGCCAAAATCGCAAAACATGATTGGGCGGAGAATAGGTTCCGACGGGAAAATCACGGCGGGTGCCGGTTTGACGTCGAATCGCAATTCTCCGACACCTCCGCCAATGCGTTCTGGAACCCAAAGACAGTAAACACTGTTTGCATACCAATAGCGGCCCTGATCGTTACTCTCCAGGGCCACAATGATTCTCCGCCTCCGATGGGCCGAGTTCCCGACAGCGCGGTTCACTTGTGCTTTTTAAAATCGGGATCCCGGAGTGGCGGCAGCTGAGGGAGAGAGTTAAGGTAGGACACAGAGACGCGACTCAGGGCTGTTGGACTGGACACTGCCCGGGCTGGCTGGGGTGGGGGGAGCAGCCAGGCAGAGCCGGGGAAGGGGGGGGGGGGGTGACGGGGGAACAGGCGAGTGGCCGAGGTAAGCCCCCCGCGGGACTGGGGCGGTGTCCAGGCACCGCCCGCCATCACAGTGCCCTGCCAGGCATCCACCTTGCTGCCCACCTCACTGGCCGCCTGGCTTTGCAGAATGACGCCCTCCACACGGCCGGGACCTGCCGCTGGCTCGCCCAGGACAATGCCCACTGTAGCCCCTACAGGGGGGCCGGGCAGGGGCTGCGGAGTGTACCACTGGCAAAGGCAGTGCCAACCATTGGTAGCCATGTCATCAGAGACTGCGCCAGGGTCGGAGGCCCCCATGGTGCCAGCCACCGACATGGCCAAGGTGGGGGGGGAGGGACATGCGGGGCAGGCCCCGCGGTGTCAACCGGGGGCACCGTGTACCCCATTGGACCAAGTTGGGCACGAGGACACGCTAGCATGTCGACCTTTCACCCACTGCAGACAGTGGATATTCAACCAGCAATGGTGACCTTCCTGCTGGTCGCTGCCGTCCTGGGGGATGCCCCGCGACTGTACGAGCTGGAGCTGCTCGAGGAGGAGGAGGAAGCGGCAGCAGCGGAGCGGGCAGCAATGGAGCGGGCTGCAGGGGAGTGGGCAGCAGCAGAGCGGGCAGCAGTGGAGCGGGAAGCAGTGGGGCGGGCAGCATCGGAGCGGGCAGCAGTGGAGCGGGCAGCATCGGAGCGGGCAGCAGTGGAGCGGGCAGCAGTGGAGCGGGAAGCAACGGAGCGGGCAGCAGCAGAGCGGGCAGCAGTGGAGCGGGCAGCAGAGGAGTGGGCAGCAGTGGAGCGGGAAGCAACGGAGCGGCAGCAGCAGAGCGGGCAGCAGTGGAGCGGGCAGCAGTGGAGCGGGCAGCATCGGAGCGGGCAGCAGTGGAGCGGGAAGCAACGGAGCGGGCAGCAGCAGAGCGGGCAGCAGTGGAGCGGGCAGCAGAGGAGTGGGCAGCAGCAGAGCGGGCAGCAGCAGAGCGGGCAGCAGCAGAGCGGGCAGCTGCGGAGCCGGCAGCAGCAGAGCGGGCAGTATCAGAGCGGGCAGCTGCGGAGCCGGCAGCAGCGGAGCGGGCAGTATCAGAGCGGGCAGCAGCAGAGCGGGCAGTATCAGAGCGGGCAGCTGCGGAGCCGGCAGCAGCAGAGCGGGCAGTATCAGAGCGGGCAGCTGCGGAGCCGGCAGCAGCGGAGCGGGCAGTATCAGAGCGGGCAGCAGCAGAGCGGGCAGTATCAGAGCGGGCAGCTGCGGAGCCGGCAGCAGCAGAGCGGGCAGTATCAGAGCGGGCAGCTGCGGAGCCGGCAGCAGCGGAGCGGGCAGTATCAGAGCGGGCAGCAGCAGAGCGGGCAGTATCAGAGCGGGCAGCTGCGGAGCCGGCAGCAGCGGAGCGGGCAGTATCAGAGCGGGCAGCAGCAGAGCGGGCAGTATCAGAGCGGGCAGCTGCGGAGCCGGCAGCAGCAGAGCGGGCAGTATCAGAGCGGGCAGCTGCGGAGCCGGCAGCAGCGGAGCGGGCAGTATCAGAGCGGGCAGCAGCAGAGCGGGCAGTATCAGAGCGGGCAGCTGCGGAGCCGGCAGCAGCGGAGCGGGCAGTATCAGAGCGAGCAGCAGCAGAGCGGGCAGCAGCGGAGTGGGCAGCAGCAGAGCGGGCAGCAGCAGAGCGGGCAGTATCAGAGCGGGCAGCTGCGGAGCCGGCAGCAGCAGAGCGGGCAGCAGCGGAGTGGGCAGCAGCAGAGCGGGCAGCAGCAGAGCGGGCAGTATCAGAGTGGGCAGCTGCGGAGCCGGCAGCAGCGGAGCGGGCAGTATCAGAGCGGGCAGCAGCGGAGTGGGCGGCAGTGGAGCGGGCAGCAGCAGAGCGGGCAGCAGAGGAGCGGGCAGCAGTGGAGCGGGCAGCAGAGGAGCGGGCAGCAGCGGAGCCGGCAGCAGCGGAGTGGGCAGCAGCGGAGTGGGCAGCAGAGGAGCGGGCAGCAGTGGAGCGGGCAGCAGTGGAGCGGGCAGCAACAGAGCGGGCAGCAGCTGAGCGGGCAGCAACGGAGCGGGGAGCAGTGGAGCGGGCAGCAGTGGAGCGGGCAGCAGTGGAGCAGGTAGCAGCAGTGGAGCGGGCAGCAGAGGAGCGGGCAGCAGTGGAGCGGGCAGCAGCGGAGCGGGCAGCAGTAGAGCGGGCAGCAGGGGAGCGGGCAGCAGCTGAGCAGGCAGCAGTGGAGTGGGCAGCAGCTGAGTGGGCAGCAGTGGAGCGGGCAGCAGTGGAGCGGGCAGCAGGGGAGCGGGCAGCAGCTGAGCGGGCAGCAGTGGAGAGGGCAGCAGCGGAGCGGGCAGCAGCGGAGCAGGTACCAGAGGAGCGGGCAGCAGCGGAGCAGGTACCAGAGGAGCGGGCAGCAGTGGAGCGGGCAGCAGAGGAGCGAGCAGCAGGGGAGTGGGCAGCAGTGGAGCGGGCAGCAGTGGAGTGGGCAGCAGCGGAGCGGGCAGCAGTGGAGCGGGAAGCAGCGGAGCGGGCAGCAGCGGAGCGGGAAGCAGCGGAGCGGGCAGCAGGGGAGCGGGCAGCAGGGGAGCGGGCAGCAGCGGAGTGGGCAGCAGTGCAGCGGGCAGCAGGTGAGCGGGCAGCAGTGGAGCGGGCAGCAGCGGAGCGGGCAGCAGTGGAGCGGGCAGCAGGGGAGCGGGCAGCAGCGGAGTGGGCAGCAGTGGAGCGGGCAGCAGCTGAGCGGGCAGCAGCGGAGCGGGCAGCAGCGGAGCGGGCAGCAGCGGAGCGGGCAGCAGCGGAGCGGGCAGCAGTGGAGTGGGCAGCAGCGGAGTGGGCAGCAGCGGAGCGGGCAGCAGCGGAGCGGGCAGCAGCGGAGCGGGCAGCAGCGGAGCCGGCTGCAGAGGAACCGGCAGCAGCGGAGCGGGCAGCAGCGGAGCAGGCAGCAGCGGAGTGGGTACCAGAGGAGCAGGAGGCAGCCACCCAGGATGGAGAGCCAGCCGCCCAACTGGCCGAGGAGGTGGAGCAGCAAAGGAGGCGCCGCACGAGGCTTCGTAAATACCGGCACCGCCTGTCATTCGAGGACCTCTCGGACCGGGAATGCCATCGAGGACTCTGGCTGAGCAGGGAGGCAGTGCGACATATCTGCCAGATCATGGCACGTGGCACCGCGGGGATATGGGGGAGGACACCCGCTCCCGGTGACCGTCAAGGTGACGGTCGCTCGAAAGATTATTGGGTGGTGTGGGCTGAGGGGGGATGGGTGATGGCGGGGGAGTGAGGGCGGTGTGGGCTGAGGGGGGGGTGATGGCGGGGGAGTGAGTGCGGTGTGGGCTGAGGGGGGGGTGATGGCGGGGGAGTGAGGGCGGTGTGGGCTGAGGGGGGGGTGGGTGATGGCGGGGGAGTGAGGGCGGTGTGGGCTGAGGGGGGGGGGTGATGGCGGGGGAGTGAGGGCGGTGTGGGCTGAGGGGGGGGTGGGTGATGGCGGGGGAGTGAGGGCGGTGTGGGCTGAGGGGGGGGGGTGATGGCGGGGGAGTGAGGGCGGTGTGGGCTGAGGGGGGGGGGGTGATGTCGGGGGAGTGAGGGTGGTGTGGGCTGAGGGGGGATGGGTGATGGCGGGGGAGTGAGGGTGGTGTGGGCTGAGGGGGGGGTGGGTGATGTCGGGGGAGTGAGGGCGGTGTGGGCTGAGGGGGGGGTGATGGCGGGGGAGTGAGGGCGGTGTGGGCTGAGAGGGGGTGATGGCGGGGGAGTGAGTGCGGTGTGGGCTGAGGGGGGGGGTGATGGCGGGGGAGTGAGGGCGGTGTGGGCTGAGGGGGGTGTGGGTGATGTCGGGGGAGTGAGGACGGTGTGGGCTGAGGGGGGATGGGTGATGGCGGGGGAGTGAGGGCGGTGTGGGCTGAGGGGGGGGGTGGGTGATGGTGGGGGAGTGAGGGCGGTGTGGGCTGAGGGGGGGTGATGGCGGGGGAGTGAGGGTGGTGTGGGCTGAGGGGGGGGGGGTGATGGCGGGGGAGTGAGGGCGGTGTGGACTGAGGGGGGATGGGTGATGGCGGGGGAGTGAGGGCGGTGTGGGCTGAGGGGGGGGGGGGTGGGTGATGGTGGGGGAGTGAGGGCGGTGTGGGCTGAGGGGGGGTGATGGCGGGGGAGTGAGGGTGGTGTGGGCTGAGGGGGGGGGGGTGATGGCGGGGGAGTGAGGGCGGTGTGGACTGAGGGGGGGGTGATGGCGGGGGAGTGAGGGCGGTGTGGGCTGAGGGGGGGGTGGGTGATGGCGGGGGAGTGAGGGTGGTGTGGGGGTAACAGTGTTGTGGGGGCGGTGTTTGGTAGGGGTTGGCACACATGTCAGGGAGAACTGCAACTCAGGGAGACGGGTGTGTGGGACGGGCGTTGGTGCCAGGGGCACCGTTCTGCCGACTGACTCTGGCCGCCCTGAGGACGTTGTGTAGTTTCTTTCGACAATGCTGTCCGGTCCGGACGGTGCTGCCCAGGCGCTGGCCGCCTCTGCCACCTGTGCCCAGGCGCAGCGATTGCCGATGGCTGGCAGCCTCCTCCCCGGGCCGGGGTACAGGGCCACCCTCCTCTCCTCCAGCATGTCCTGCAGGGTCTCCAGCTCTGCGTCCGTGAACCTCCCTCAGGACTGCGCTCCTCGCTGCCATCTTGTTGTCTCGGATGAGTGTGTGTGGGGAGTGTAACGTGTATGAGTGTGTGTGGGGAGTGTAACGTGTATGTGCGACTGCAGCTTGTCAGCCTCCGGGTGAATCATGCACCGGTCCTCATTGGAATCAATTGTGTTCCATGTGGCGCCGGTACTAGCCCCTTAATGGTCACTGAATCGGTCCAGGTGCGACACTGGTTTTGGTGTTGTGGACCTCCACGATTTCACAGTCTGAAGTGTAGCCATGTAAAATGGCTGCGTCCCGATTAACTGGCCAAAACCCAGTTTGAAATGGCTAACCCGAAAGACTGCTGGGAAAAGCAGCCAAGAAGACACAAGCAGGCAGCTGCAGACAGGTTTGCAGCTTCAGCTCTGGGAACGTAGCCCAGATCGATACTCAGGGCTATCAACAGCCCATCAACCCAGGTATCCGCAGTTGCATTCAGGACTGTTTGCAGCCCATCTACTCAGACATCCACAGTTAAATCGGCTATCCCCGGGAACAATTGCAACATATTAGCAATTGAATACCGGGCCAGACCTGTCGGCGCCTGCAGTGGCCGAAACAAAGACAGGTGAACGACCACCCCCCGATCAAGGAATCGCCTCACCATTGGACACATCGGCCCCAGGGATTGGGGACAGAATCCAATCACTTGGGGCTCAGGGTCAAGGGCCGCCCCGGGAGGCGGGAAGCCCCTGGGCCCGATAAAAATAAAGGTCCAAGTTCAGATCTCTCGCTCTCTCCTCTTCGCCTGCTCGAGACCTTCGCAAGACCAGCCACCGGCCACCGTAAGTTTGAATCCAACGATCGCTATCCGGTAGAGACACCCAGCCACCGACTTGTAGCAGCCTTTTGAATCCCGCGGGCCAGATCTGATTGGACAAGCCATTCGTTTCCCTGACCTGGTGGGCTCTTCCTAAGTTAAGTATTGGCCAGTAGTGATAGGTTTATTATATAGAAAGTAGTATTAGGGTATTAATATTGCTTGTTGTATATAATAAATGACCGTTGTTTTAATCCTTACTAAGCGGTGTGCTGTGTTATTAATCATAACCTGAACTTGAACCACGTGGCGGTATCATAAAGATACCTGGCGACTCATGAGCAAAGGTGACCTAAACAGAGCAAATAGACTAGGGTTAAAAAGAGCAACAGAGGAACGGAGAGTCCCGCCCCTGGCATTTAAATGCCGCATTTCAGGATCTTAGGATGTCCAAAAGTGGTTTGCAGCTAATTAAATGCTTTTTGAAGTCCGGTCGCTCTCGGAAGCAGGCAGCCAATCCTCCGACAGGCAGCCCATCCTCCGACAGGCAGCCCATCCTCCGACAGGCAGCCCATCCTCCCACAGGCAGCCAATCCTCCGACAGGCAGCCAATCCTCCCACAGGCAGCCCATCCTCCGACAGGCAGCCAATCCTCCCACAGGCAGCCCATCCTCCGACAGGCAGCCAATCCTCCGACAGGCAGCCAATCCTCCCACAGGCAGCCAATCCTCCCACAGGCAGCCAATCCTCCCACAAGCAGCCAATCCTCCCACAGGCAGCCAATCCTCCCACAGGCAGCCAATCCTCCCACAAGCAGCCAATCCTCCCACAGGCAGCCAATCCTCCCACAGGCCGCAGTGACTTGCATCGGCAAGTGATGATTTGGGTTCAAAGATAAATATTGTCCAAAATGTCAGAAGAATGGAATCGTGCGGCAGCACGGTGACGCAGTGGTTAGCACTGCTGCCTTATGGCGCCGAGGTCCCAGGTTCAATCCCGGCTCTGGGTAACTGTCCGTGTGGAGCTTGCACATTCTCCCCGTGTCTGCGTGGGTTTCGCTCCCACAACCCAGAGATGTGCTGGGTAGGTGGATCGGCCGCGCTGAATTGCCCCTTAATTGGGAAACAAAAAAGAATTGAGTGCTCTAAATTACTTTTTTTTAAAAGGAAGAATGGAATTGGTTTACAGCGTAGGGTAGAGAAAGGGAAACTGCTTCCAGGAGTTGGTAGCCAGAGGCACACAGAATTTAAGGCGAACAAGCGGGGTTAGCATAGACAGAATGGGCCGAATGGCCTTCTGGCTGTATCATCCTCGGATTCCGAGTAGACATTGTCGGCGACTTTCAGAGTGAGGGCTGGCTCTGGGAAACAGTCTCCCCGGCACCTGGAGGTCCTGTGTTGAGGACGCCTTCGAGGCCCACTGAAACTGGGAGAGTCTGGCACACAGACCGGGAAATCAGGCCTCAGGGCCTCAAGCAGCTCCCCCCCCCCCCCCCCCCCCCCCCCCCCCCCCCCCCACACTCCCCGCCCTGCAGCAAAGTGGGCCAGAAAACCCGGATGTGATAGCAACGCCACTGTACCAGGAATAGTCAATGGAGTGGGCAGCCGGGTGGCGCAGTGGTTAGCACTGCTGCCTCACGGCGCCGAGGTCCCAGGTTCGATCCCGGGTCACTGTCCGTGTGGAGTTTGCACATTCTCCCCGTGTCTGCGTGGGTTTCACCCCCACAACCCAAAGATGTGCAGGGTAGGTGGATTGGCCACGCTGAATTGCCCCTTAATTGGGAAAATGAATTGGGTACTCTAAATTTATTTTTTAAAAAGGAAGTATCAGACACATTGAGAGACTCCAGCGGAGCCGATACGCAGAGGTGAAGTCACGAGGTTAGAGGGAGAGCACAATCCTCCGGTCTGCATTGGATGGTCCCAGCATCTCCGAGCCCATCGAACTGCACTGGAAACAAATGACCCTCAATCCCGAGGTACTGCCTCAGAGTTAAGAGAGAGGTAGAAGTACTTTTCTTTAATTTATTGTTCAGTCCCAGCCTCGGCTTTTCGTTTTGAGCTCCTGCCGGTTTACAGACCTGAAGATCACCACTAGGTGGCACAATCACCCATAACTTTAAAATATTCAGGAAATCTTTCCAACTGCAGCAAGATTTTCTATTTTGTTTTATATATAAATTTAGAGTACTCAATTCATTTTTTCCAATTAAGGGGCAATTTAGCGCGGCCAATCCACCTACCCTGCACATCTTTGGGTTGTGGGGGCGAAACCCACGCAGACACGGGGAGAAACCCACGCAGACACGGGGAGAATGTGCAAGCTCCACACGGACAGTTACCCAGAGCCGGGATTGAACCTGGGACCTCGGCGCCATAAGGCAGCAGTGCTAACCACTACGTCACTGTGCTGCCCTCGCTAATATATTCTTGGGTTATGGGTAAGTGAGGGCAAGGGTGACATTTATGACCCATTGATAAATGGGGGCTGTTTTAGCACATTGGGCTAAATCGCTGGCTTTGAAAGCAGACCAAGGCGGGCCAGCAGCAGGGTTCAATTCCCGTACCAGCCTGCCCGAACAGGTGCCGGAATGTGGCGACTAGGGGCTTTTCACAGTAACTTCATTCAAAGCCTACTCGTGCCAATAAGCGATTTTCATTTTTCATTTCATTTCATTCCCAGTTGACTTACAGGGTTCTGATTGGCCCTCTTCTCCAACCATGTATCTTGTGATTGGATAGAAAGAGAGAAACACATTTCCCCCAATGGGGGGACTCTAGGACAAGAGGGCCATAACCTTAAAATCAGAACCAGGCAATTCAGGAGGAAAGTCCGGATATAACACACCTCACAAACAGCAGTCGATCAGCACCAATTAGTAACATTAAACCTGCAGTGATTTGATTTTTTTTTTGCCAGACTGGTATATGAAAGGCGATGAAGTCAAGGCCGACAGATGGAATTGAGATTCTGACCAGCCAGGACCTCATTGTCTGGCAGAACATGTTGGGCCAGCACGGTGGCACAGTGGTTAGCAAGGCTGCCTCACAGCTCTAGGGTCCCGGGTTCGATTTCGGCCTCGGGTCACTGTCTGTGCGGAGTCTGCACGTTCGCCCCCGCGTCTGCGTGGGTTTCCTCCGGGTGCTCCGGTTTCCTCCCACTGCCCAAAGATATGTGTGCAGCTGAGGTGGATTAGTCGTGCTAAATTGCCCCTTCGTGTCCAATGGTTAGGTGGGGTTACGGGGATAGGGCAGGGGAATGGGCTGGGTAGGTGCACCTTCGGAGGGTCAGTACACCCCCGTTGGGCCAAATGGCCTCCTTCTGCACTGCTGGGATTCTATGATTCTATGACAGTCTGAATGACCTCCTTCTGTTCCTAAATGTTTGGCGCTTGGAATCATGGTCCTCTCATAGTGATGTGAATAAAAAATGTTTCAGGATGTGGACTGATGTGAACGAACTGGGTTATATACCGAAGTCAGGATAGTATGCAAAATTAGGGTCACCAGTATTATGGGAGGGGTGTTTTCAGAACCCCAAAATGTATCATGGAGTTCAACCAACCTCTCCCTTTAATGGATTTTGTTGCTTTTCCGAGCACACGGCTTGTTCTCCAGGCGTGGGATTACAATTATGGACACGTGGGTTTTTAAACACAAAACAATGTTTATTCCATGAACTCAACTTAACATCTTAAATAAACATTGGATCTCTTAACACCCCTTACTTCAAAGATAACCCTGAAAATATTACAACACTAAATAATCCTTCAGTTATCCCTTTCAACATCCATGAGACTTACCACCTTTAAACAGAAACACATCAGGTTAAAGGCTTTACTATTATGAGTTTAAATCACCCAAATGACCCAGAGATAGTCTTTCATGGCAGAGATCACAGCAGATCCAGCTCACTGCAAAACACAGACACACCCCAAGCTCTTTTCCTCAAAACTGAAACGTCAAAATGGCTGAACTGAGCTCAGCTCCACGCGCTCTCTGACATCACTGTTTTCTTAAAGGTACATTTCTTATACATCCATTTCTTAAAGGCACTCTCACATGACACCAGAAAATCAGATAATGGTCGGCAAACCAGAAATAAACCTGCATTTCTGTAGCACCTTTAGGATGTCCCAAAGCACTTTACTGTTGATTAGGTATGTTTTAAAGTGTAGTCACTGTCGTACTGTAAGGAATGTAGCAGCCAATTTGTACACAGTAAGATCCCACAAACAGAAATGTGATAGTGACCGCATAATCTATGTTTTTTTTAAGTGTTATTGGCCTCGGGACACTGGCCAGAACTCCCCTGCTCCTGCTCTTCATTGAAATAGTGCCGTGGGATCCTTCGCCTCCAACAAGGGGGCAGGCAGGTGGGGGTCTCAGATTAATGTTTCACATGAAAGGCAACACCCAAACCTTGCAGCACTCCCTCCCTCAGCGCTGCACTGGGTCTGTCAGCCACGGCGATCGTGCTCAGATCCCCGGTGTGTGACCCAAACTCACAACCTCCACTTCCAGAGCAATGCACTGGATCGATTTGAGACAATCTGCTGGAATTAACCTGCAGTTCTCGTTGCCACAGTGCACACAGCAGGTCAGTAGAGCAGCGTGTGTCAAACCTCTTCCTTTGAAAAGCTTGTGAGCGAGTTACAGCTCATGGAATAAAAGGGACAGTGGCGACGAGGACTGAATTCTGGGCAGCAGAGAGTAACGGTCATCGATATTTTTCAGGCTGGAGGAAGGTTTGCAGCGGTCTTTCCCCAGTATCGGTATTGGGCCCTTGCTTTTCCCGATATTTCCAAACGATCTAGATTTTGGTGTGCAGGGGACAATTTCAAAGTGTTTGGATACCAGGCCAGACCTCAACATTCGCTCAGACACCGGAGGAGAACCCCAAACATCTTTTCGATTGGTGAGACTGTGAGAAAAGGATACATTATCCCAGGAACGATGGCTCTGACCAACATGTATCCTTATCTTAAAACAAACTCGGGGACCTCCGTTTGCGGGTGTAACGGGGAAACACTACCCGGAGGCTCTCCGCGCCCACCCCGACTTTGTTTATAAATTTAGAGTACCCAATTCATTTTTCCAATTAAGGGGCAATTTTAGCGTGGCCAATTCCCCTCCCCTGCACATCACTGGGTTGTGGGGGGGTAGCTCGGCGGCACAGTGGTTAGCACTGCCGCCTCACAGCGCCGAGGTCCCAGGTTCAATCCCGGCTCTGGGTCACTGTGCGTGTGGAGTTTGCACATTCTCCCCGTGCCGAATTCAGAATGCCCAATTCACCTAACCTGCACGTCTTTTGGGACTTGTGGGAGGAAACCGGAGCACCCGGAGGAAACCCACGCAGACACGGGGAGGACGTGCAGACTCCGCACACACAGTGACCCAAGCCGGGAATCGAACCTGGGACCCTGGAGCTGTGAAGCAACAGTGCTAACCACTGTGCTATCGTGCCGCCCTCGGACCCTGAAGCTTCACAAGACTCAACGAGCGACATCAGCTGCATTGTGGTGGCTTTATTGAGAAAATCCCACCACACCCTGGCAGATGAGGTGAAAGTTCGGTGGATTAAGCCCTGGCCCAGGGATCAAATAAATTATACGTAGGCAGGAGTAAAGTTATGGAGGCACGTGGGGCAAAGGTGAGAAATACTGAGGAGGCCCTGTCCGATCATAGTGATCGGATTTCTGCGCTAGAGAATGGCCTGTCTTCAGTAATAGAGTCAAACAAATATGTAAAGACCAAATTAGTTCCCGAAGGCAGAACCTCCGACTCGTGGGCTCCCCCACCCCCCCACCCGGAGCTCCGGAGCTAGACCGTGCATCGCAACCAAGATCTCGTGCTGGAGAACCTTCACATGTGATCATTCTAAGATTCCACAATTTCAGGAAGAAAGAACAGGTCCTTCGATGGGCCAGGGAACACCGGGATACAAAATGGGAAGCCCACTCGGTTCAGCTGTATCTTTTTTTTAAGAGTACCCAATTAATTTCTTCCAATTAAGGGGTAATTTAGCGTGGCCAATCCACCCACCCTGCACATCTTTGGGTTGTGGGGGCAAAATCCACACAGACATGGGGAGAATGTGCAAACTTCACATGGACAGTGACCCAGAGCCTGGATCGAACCTGTGACCTCGGTGCCGTGAGGCAGCTGTGCTAACCACTGCACCGCCGTGCTGCCCTCGATCCACCTGTATCAAGGCCTCAGTGCTGACCTGGCAAAGGTGAGAACGATTTTGAACGGAGTGAAATCCGCTATCCATAAAAAGGGCCTCCGATTCGGTCTATTACACCCAGCTCGCTTTCCGAGTGTCTGTCGGGGAGAAGGATCACTTTTTTGACTTCCCAGAAGATATAGCTCATTTGTCCAGGTGCTCAGTTCTTTCTATTTTATATAAGTTTTAAAGTTTTTACATTGTTCGTTCAGAGACTTTTTCCCCGGGTGGAACAAACCATTACAAGGGGACATAAATTTAAGGTGAAAGGTGGAAGATATAGGAGGGATATCAGAGGTAGGTTCTTTACCCAGAGAGTAGTGGGGGCATGGAATGCACTGCCTGTGGAAGTAGTTGAGGCGGAAACATTAGGGACCTTCAAGCAGCTATTGGATAGGTACATGGATTGCAGTAAAATGATATAGTGTAGATTTATTTGTTCTCAAGGGCAGCACGGTAGCATTGTGGATAGCACAATTGCTTCACAGTTCCAGGGTCCCAGGTTTGATTCCGACTTGGGTCACTGTCTGTGCGGAGTCTGCACGTCCTCCCCGTGTCAGCGTGGGTTTCCTCCGGGTGCTCCGGTTTCCTCCCACAGTCCAAAGATGTGCGGGTTAGGTGAATTGGCCAATGATAAATTGCCCTTAATGTCCAAATTGCCCTTGGTGTTGGGTGGAAGTGTTGAGTTTGGGTAGGGTGCTCTTTCCAAGAGCCGGTGCAGACTCAAAGGGCCGAATGGCCTCCTTCTGCACTGTAAATTCAATGATAATCTAGGACAAAGGTTCGGCACAACATCGTGGGCCGAAGGGCCTGTTCTGTGCTGTATTTTTCTATGTTCTATGTTCTATATACAGAAATTATCGTTGTTTTTTTAAAAGTGCTGTACATATTCTTCTCGATGTGCTTTTGTTATCGTTGTATTGTGGCATTATGAATTTTATGAATGTTAATAGTTTTTATTTTCTTTGGGTACAGGGTTAGGTGGAGAGCCTTCCAGCTAAAGGCGAGGTTAACTGATGGGAGGTACGAAAGTGGGTAAACTGCAGCTCCTATTCGCAAACACCCTGTGAATAGGAGCTTAGAATAGCGCTTTGGTAGGTTTATGTTCTGTAAAGATTTAATATTACTGTTGGGGGTTGTTGGGTTGGGGAGAGGGGGGGTGTTGAAAGTTAGTTTTTCACTCTTCCGTATTTGTCTGGTCTTTGGGCTGGGGTGGCTGCTGGCCCAGTTGGATTTCTTTGCCTTGGCGAAATAGGATTCCTTCTGCGTTAATTTTCAGAGGTAATGGCTGACTCCGGTGCGAGAGGCGGTGGGAGATCTTCTTTCCGCCTTGTAACTTGGAATGCGAGGGGTTCGAATGGACCAGTGAAACAGGCAAGGGTTGTCGCTCATCTGAAGGGTATAAATTTGGGTGTTGTATTCCCAGAAGAAACCCATCTGCAGGTGAAGGACCAAATAAGTCTTCGCAAAAATGGGGTGGGACAAGTCTTTCACTCAGGCTTTAACAGTAGGGCTAGAGGCACGGCAATATTAATCCATAAAAAGATACAATCTATTCCCTCGCCGATTATAGATGACCCCAATGGTTGTTATATTGTTGTCTGTGGTTCACTGGTTATTTTATTAAATATTTATGCTCCCAACTGGGATGACCCAAATTTTTTGAACTCCCTGGTGAACCTGCTCCCTGACTTAGATGCATGTCGGATGGTTATTATTGGGTTGCCAATGTGCAGAAAATCCTGCAATGGTTCAGTGACCCTGGATTGAACTGGAGTAAAATGAATGCTCGATCCAGCACCACGGCCTCCTCCCAACGCGCCATAATGACGGCACCGCTGCCCTTCTCTCCTGAAGCTCTTTCCTCGAGTCCTGTGGTGATCGTCTCCCTCAGGATTTGGAAGCAGTTCTGGCAGCACGTCAACCTTCTCTCGCTCCCTGGCCCCGATTTGTGACAATCACCTCCTCGGGCCTTCGAGCTTGGACCCGTCGTTCAGGTCTCGGAGGACAGGAGGTTTTGTGCACTTTGGGACTTATTTCTCGAAGGAGGTTTTGCCAGCATCGAGAGAGACTCACGGACAGATACAGTCTGACTGGCTCCAACCTTTTTCCTTTCTTTCAAATTCGAGGTTTCTCACCACGTAAGTTATTTTCTTCCTTCCCCCTTCCCCCACCTTCTTCCTTCTGGGGAAGGTCCTGTCCTTGGCCCAACAGGTCTATCTCACACCTGTACAACCTTATCCTTTCTTCAGATCCTGCCCCTCTGGATAGGGTACATAAGAAATGGGTTTGGGGGGGCTTGGCCCCGGACTTACTGAGGAGGCTTGGGGGGAAGCCTTCTACAGGGTGAATTCCACTTCACCTTGCGCCAGACTGCGTTATGTTCAGTTCAAAGTATTACATCGAACACATTGGACAAAGGCGAAGGTGAGTGGGTTCTTTCGCGCTGTGGAGAACAAGCGTGACTGCGGCTCACTTACACTGGCTAACCACACGCACGCATTTTGGTCTTGTCCTAAGCTTCCTGGATACTGGGTTTCCTTTTGTGATGCAACATCTAAGATCTTACGGGTGGTCCTACAACCTTGCCCACAGGTAGCAATACTTGGAATCTCGGACTCCAGGGCACTCCATTCCGCCGTGGGGGCAGAAGTCCTCGCCTTTGCCTCTATAATAGCCAGGAGGCGGATACTGCTTAACTGGAGGTCTCCCACCCAAAGCATCTGTACGGAAGAAAGACATTGTGTCACTCCTACATCTAGAGAAGTATACCATTAGAGGCTCAGTGGGGAACATCTGAAAGAGATGGTGGCCATTGATGTCATTTATTAAAGATCTGGACACGGTCGACAGTTAGAGTTGAGTTATAAAGGGTTAGTTTAAATATCAGAGTTGCTTTAAATCATTGTATTTGTTAATCACTTTTTTGATTTTGTATTTTTATATGTTTACTTCTATGTTAATATTGTTGTTACTGTTTATATTTGATAATTCATGACAGCACGGTGGCGCAGTGGGTTAGCACTGCTGCCTCACGGTGCTGAGGTCCCAGGTTCGATCCTGGCTCACTGTCCGCGTGGAGTTTGCACATTCTCCCCGTGTTTGCGTGGGTCTCGCCCCTACAACCCAAAGATGTGCAGGGTAGGTGGATTGGCCGCGCTAAATTGCCCCTTAAGTGGAAAAAATCAATTGGGTACTCTAATTTTTTTTTAAACCAGACCAAAAAAATTGATAATGCAATAAAGATATTTTTTTTAAAACAAACTTGAATTTAAATACAGAATTGACCACATCAATACCAAAGAAATAACATTACAATTAACAGTTAAACAGTTCTGAAATAAAATGAAAAACATTAACTTATGCTCTACATCTTCACTATAAATATTCCTACCAAGCAATCCCAATACAGTTCAAATGCCACTTATAAATAAAGTTAACAAAACACATTTACTTGTGGTCCTCTGTAAAGAGACTTTTGGAGAGAGACCCTTTCAAGAACATAAGAACATAAAAACATAAGAACTAGGAGCAGGAGTAGGCCATCTGGCCCTTCGAGCCTGCTCCGCCATTCAATGAGATCATGGTTGATCTTCTGTGGACTCGGTTCCACTTTCCTGCCCAAACACCATAATCCTTTATTCCTTTATTCTTCAAAAAACTATCTATCTTTATCTTGAAATTAGATCCAGTATACTTCTGCCTTGTCTGACCCTTCTGCACAACCTAACAACATTAGGCACAACTGAAAACTACAGTCAGACCTGGCTCCTCCCATTAATTACATCATCTATGTCCCACTAAAATGTGCTGCACTTATCCCCACACCCCACCCTCCGACATAGCACCCCCCCCCCCCCCCAACCGGCCACCACCCACCGGCGGGGCAGCACATGGCCCACCCAAGAGTTAAGCCCACAACAGCCCCTGGTAGCAAAAATAGGAAGGCAGATTATTATTTGGGTGTAAATTGAGAGAGGCGGATACTCAGCGAGACCTTGGTGTCCTCGTGCATCAGTCGCTGAAAGTAAGCGTGCAGGTACAGCAGGCAGTAAAGAAGGTAAATGGTATTCTGGCCTTCATAGCGAGGGGATTTGAGTATAGGAATCGAGATGTTTTACTGCAATTGTATAGAGCATTGGTGAGGCCACACCTGGAGTATTGTGGGCAGTTATGGTGTCCTTATCTGAGGAAGGATGTTCTTGCTGTGGAGGGAGAGCAGCGAAGGTTTACCAGACTGATTCCTGGGATGACGGGACTGTCAGATGAGGAGAGATTAAATCAGTTAGGATTATATTCATTGGAGTTTAGAGGAGTGAGAGGGGATCTCACAGAAAATGAGAAATTTCTAACTGGATTAGACAGGGTATATTCAGAAAGAATGTTCCTGATGGTGGGGGAGTCCAGAACTAGGGGTGTTAGTTTGAGGGTAAGGGGTAAACCTTTTAGGACTGAGGTGAGGAGAAATGTCTTCACCCAGAGAGCGGTGAATCTGTGGAATTTACTCCCACAGCAAGTAGTTGAGGCCAAAACATTGCGTAGCTTCAAGAAGGAATTAGATACAGCTCTTGGTGTTAAACAAATCAAGGGATATGGTGGGGTGGCAGGGGGGTGGGGAAGAGGATATATCAGGATATTGAGTTGGATGATCAGCTATGATCAGAATGAATGGCGGAGCAGGCTCGAAGGGCCGAATGGCCTCCTCCTGCTCTTAGTTTCTACATATGAAACTGAATATGGAGCAGGATAAAGTCAGCGGATTTGCGGTTTACCCAATCAGGGTTATTGTGTCTGCTTCATAAAATCTGATGTTTCTAATCAGAATGTTAGAGAGATATTAATGACATCAGGTGATAAGAATCTAAGAGATAAAGTGCAAATTGCCTTAAATCTGCACAGATAATTTACTCACCCTTCTTGTCAAAGATTAAAAATCCTGCTGAAGGATGCGAGTGTGATTGATGAGAGGCATTCAAGGCTCAACAAATAAATTAGTGCAAAATATGAAATATCTAAAAGGTATCAGGGGACACCGCCCAGTCCGATTGCAAACCTTGTATCTGCACATGACTTTGGGGTGGCATGGTAGCACAGTGGTTAGCACTGTTGCTTCACAGCTCCAGAGTCCCAGGTTCAATTGCCGGCTTGGGTCACTGTCTGTGCGGAGTCTGCACATCCTCCCCGTGTGTGCGTGGGTTTCCTCCGGGTGCTCCGGTTTCCTCCCACAGTCCAAAGATGTGAAGGTTAGGTGGATTGGCTGTGATAGATTGCACCATGGTGTCCAAAAAGGTTAGGTGGGGTTACTGGGTTACGGGGATAGAGTGGAGGTGTGGGCTTAAGTAGGGTGCTCTTTCCAAGGGCTGGTGCAGACTCGATGGGCCGAATGGCCTCCTTCTGCACTGTAAATTCTATGATTCTATGAGTTGCCATGGACCTAAAGATATGGGATGAAGGTAATTCCATTTTTCACTTTATAGACATGACAACCAGACGTATGAAAATGAAATGAAATGAAAATCGCTTATTGTCACGAGTAGGCTTCAATGAAGTTACTGTGAAAAGCCCCTAGTCACCACATTCCGGCGCCTGTTCGGGGAGGCTGGTATGGGAATTGAACCGAGCTGCTGGCCTGCCTTGGTCTGCTTTAAAAGCCAGCGACAATTACACAGGGCAGGGACAAAAAGGTGGTTATTGATAAAGTCAGAGAGAAATTGAACGAGACTGGACCTGGGGCCCCGGCTAAGTTTCTGACCGATAATGGAGGGGAATTTGCTGACGACAGGTTTCGTGACATGTGTGAAAACATAAACATTGTGATCATGAACACGCAGCTGAAAGTCCTGTCAGTAACGGATTGTGTGAAAGGAATCACAGTGATTGATGCAATGCTGCATAACATCTCAACAGGTCAACCAAACTGCAAGTAGACATATTCCCCAGCGTATGGAGGATCCACTTCAGGTAGTTGGAGGGCGCTCGTCAATTGTTCTACGGGAGAAATCCCAAATTACTTCCTGTGCTGGACGATAGTCCCCCTGCCCTGGAAAAATCCATGATTCATTTCATTTTCTCTGTGCGCTTGAACACTTTAAAAGACAGGAATTTTCCTGAAGATGCTGGTGGGATTACGATTCATTCATCGTGGTTAATTGGGATGAATTACAGACTCTCAGAATCTGAGCACCTGAGGTGCCACATGTACCTCACCATGTGTTTTGCACTGACAGTTTTGAAGAACAGAATAAAGTAAATCAGGGCCTGTTTGGTATTAGGCTGAGTGCCATGACACACAGGACAGGGCTGTCACATCCAGAGGCCAATTGTGTAAAGTGGGTACTCCGGCGACATGTTTTGAAATGTTTTCAAATCCCACGACTTTCCCCTCCCTGTCCCCCATCCAGGATCCTCCAAGATATCTGTCCCCCTCCAGTTCTGGCCTCTTCTGATTCTATCCTTCCCCCCCCCCCCCCCATACCTTCAGCTGTTTACAGTACGAAGTCTTACAACACCAGGTTAAAGTCCAACAGGTTTGTTTCGATGTCACTAGCTTTCGGAGCGCTGCTCCTTCCTATCAATAAACAGCTGATCATTCAGCTGTTTAGTTACAGTTCAGGAATTATTTTTCCAATTATTTTTTTCCAATTAAGGGACAATTTAGCGCGGCCAATCCACCGAGCCTACACATCTTTGGGTTTTGGGGGCGAAACCCACACAGACACAGGGAGAATGTGCAAACTCCACACGGGCAGTGACCCAGAATCGAACCTGGGACCTCACGGACCTAACCCACTGCGCCACCCTGCTGCCCTGAATTTCCTTCTTAAAACTGACTATCTCTCTCTCCTCCTTTAAGGCTCTGCTGGGAACCATCCTCTTTATCCAAGCATTTGGCCACGTGTCCTAATATCGTCTTACAAGGCACTGTGTCAAATGTTGCTCGATAATGCAAATGTGAAGTGCCTTGGAATGCTGTGTGCCATTAACAGCACCACGTATATGCAAACAGTTTCTGTTGGAGAGCCATCACCCAAAAGCATGTCGACGTTGTTAGTCACTGACCTTTTAACAGTCCCTAAGTCAACAATGTTCAAGCCTCTCAGATGTGCCTGACGCAGTAATGATCCTAGTCGTATAAGTCCTTCCTGTATTGCTATGTAAATAGTATTATCACCTGGAGCTGATCCACACACCTGTTTCCCTAATGAAATATTCAATGCTGATTGTCGGTCATGGGCTGTTTTAACACCCGTGCCTCTGGCGGGATTGAATTTAGCCAGCGCATTTCCAAGAGTAAAAATCTCCTGAGTTCCCTGAGGAGGGTGACTGGGAAGGACTGGCACGGGGGCACGTGTACTCATTTTGGATTCTGGGGGACTGGCATCAGTGAGCGAGCACCTGGCATGCGGCTCTGCGCCATGTGACATGACTAACTGGGGGAACGATGGAACAGGGTCCACTAGGATCGATGGTGGGACCATAAGACCATAAGACACAGAAGCAGAATTAGGCCACTCGGCCCATCGAGTCTGCTCCGCCATTCAATCACGGCTGATGTTTTTCTCATCCCCATTCTCCTGCCTTCTCCCCATAACCCCTGAACCCCTTATTGATCAAGCCCACATCCAGACGAGACGCGTGTTGATATAGAAATGGCTGTTTAGGGACTCTGTCTCTTCATTAAACAAAGAAAAACATTTGGCAAAACCTTTCTGTTGTTTGTTTAGAGGAACAACACAATGACATAAGTCATACCTTGGGACATTTACCATGTACACATTACTAAATGCCGTGTGACCCTTTGAGCTCCTTCCCTTTCTCAAACATAACCCGATTTCCCAAGTACGTCTTTTCCATAGGGGTAGCGGAACCTCCGAATTGGTTCCCATGTCACAGGGTTGGTGTTCTGCTCTCCCAGTTTTTATCTGGACTCCCTTGCTGCTGGGAGCGGGGACTCATTAACAACTTTTAAATAAAATAGGAAAATAAATATTTTGCATTTACGTAGCACCTCTAAAAAACCTCAGGGTGTTCCTAAGCCCTTTACAACTAGTGAAGTACTTTTGAAATGTCACCAGTGATGTAATGCGGCAGCTAACTAGCACACACAACGCTCTCACACTGATCTGACAGTCTGTGTTAATGATGTTGGTTGAGGGGCAAATATTGACCCGAATACCAGGGAAAGTTCCCGGTCTCTTCTCCATATCGTGCTGTGGGATCTTTTACACAGCCACCCAAGGGAGCAGATGGACCCTCAGTTTAGTGTCTCATGCGGGAATCGGTTCCTCTGGCAATGCTGCATTACCTCAGTACTGCTCTTCCATGTCAGTTTAGATTTCATGCTCAATGGTACTGGAGAGGCATTTAAAACAATCATTTTTCCGGCTCAAATAGAAAGCTTGGTGCCCCCCTCTGATTGAGCTGATAACGTCACCCTGCCAGGGTGGGCTCCGGGACATCTCTGGGCTGCGTGACTCAGTGTAACTGCAGATGACAGGGTGAGCTGTCAGGAAGATGGAGGGGAACGAGTCTTCCCCTTTTCTTTCCGTACATCATATCCTGTTGAAGGTTTGTTTACGTCAGTTGTCAAACGCGCAATGTAAACTCTCACAGACGGCCCAGGTGCGAAGGGCACCTTTCTCAGAACCTTGCAAATGAGATTACGATCATGTGCAGAGGAGCCAAAGGCTTCCACAGGATGACAAAACAGCCTCTGGCAAACACAGCGTCCAAGATCACGTGTGTTAGGAAGAAGCTTTTCTGCACGTTTGTGACATCTTATCAGGAGCCCCCCACCCGCGCAAAGTGGCTCACACCCAATGAAGTAAGACCCTTGACCCCTTCCGCTTGCTCTGCCATTTAATACCCATCATGTTTGATCTTCGATTTAAACTTTTCTGCCCTATCCTCATATCCCTCAATCCCCTTTGTATCCAAAAATCTATCGCTCTCCATCTTGAATATATTCACAGCCCTCTGGTGGTGGAGGGAATTCTTTTCTTGAATTGATTTGGAGTACCCCATTATTTATTTCCAATTAAGCGGCAATTTAGCGCAGCCAATCCACCTGCCCTGCACATCTTTGGGTTGTGGGGGTGAGACCCAAGCAGACACGGGGGAGAGAATGTGCAAACTCCACACGGACAGGGACCCAGGGCCGCGATCGAACCCGGCTCCGCGACGCCGTGAGGCAGCAGTGCTAACCACTGCGCCACCGTGCTGCCCCTATGCTGTAGGGAATTCTAAATATCCACCACCCTCTGAGTGAAGAGGTTTCTCCTCATCTCAGTCCTAAATGGCCCACCCCGGATCTGGAGACTGTGACCCTTTGTTTGAGAGACTCTCCCGCCAGAGGAAACATCCTCCCAACACCTTCCCCGCCAAGCACCGTAAGAATTTTGTGTTTTGAGCAATAAATGCCTGTATGAGACCAGCCGGTTATTTTACATCTCGGCACCTGAAGTCCTCATCCCTTTCCTCCTCAGCAGAGCCGGTAAAGTACCCGTCTCTCCGGCAAACTGCCTCGAGGCTGTTCCCACCACTACCACCCACCCCTGGCTAATATGGCTAGTTGCGTCCCCACATGCAGACTCCTCTAATTCATCCACCTGGAGTACCAATCTCCATGTTGGCCCTCGGGAGAGATGGAGAGTGTGATAGTGGTGCCTCAGGATGATTGGCTGCCTCCAAGATGTCTTTGCCTGGAAGGATCTTCCTGTCGAGGAGGAGATAGGGTTAGGAGAAAAGTGACAAGAGTTTGGCTGATGCCGACTGGCTCTACAGTAGCAGCCTGCAGGACCCACAATGCGACTGGACGTCAAGTTGGCCGAAGTTGAGTTTCTCCTGAGACACAAAAAGGAGTTCAAGAAATTGTCTTTAAACTTGCTCAGATAACTCCCCAGCCTTGAAAACCTCCAACTGGGATAGCCCTTGAGAAGCAATCACCAAATGTTGAAATCACCCGTCTCTGTTATCTGCAGACAGGCGTCTTTAAAAAAAATTAATTTCAACTTTATTTTTAATTTTTATTAAATTTGGAGTACCCAATTCATTTTATCCAATTAAGGGGCAATTTATCGTGGCCAATCCACCAAACCTGCACATCTTTGGGTTGTGGGGGTGAAACCCACGCAAACAGGGGGAGAATGTGCAAACTCCACACGGACAGTGACCCAGAGCCGGGATCGAACCTGGGACCTCGGCGCCGTGAAGCAGCAGTGCTAACCCACTGTGCCAGCGTGCCACCCTCGAACTTTACTTTTTAAATAATTCTGCAGGTGGTTTTCCAAAACTAGGTTAACAGAACATCACTCATAGCTTTCGAAATGAGGCAAACAATAGTTTACACCCTGGACAGATATGTTAACTTCAGATTGCAGCCAATCCAAATCACAGAAACAAACCATTCAACAAAACTGCTCCATTCTGATGTTTATACATCATACAGGCCACCTCCCAGTAATCATTCCTTCCCACTCTGCCCTCTTTCTCTCTATTCCTTTAACTCGCCACCTTCGCCATCAAGGATGTACAAATTTGCCCCGAAATATATCAATGTTCTTCGCTTCAGCCATTCCACCCGGCAATACGCTCCACATGTGTAATGACATTTCTTTTTTTAAGGGTCAATTAAGGGCCAATCCACCTACCCTGCGCATCTTTGGGTTGTGGGGGTGAGACCCACGCAGACACGGGGAGAATGTGCAAACTCCACACGGACAGTGACCCGGGGCCGGGATCGAACCTGGGACCTCGGCGCCGTGAGGCAGCAGTGCTAACCACTGCGTCACCGTGCCTCCCATGTGCAATGCAATTTCGCCTAAATTCTTCGGTCAATCTGTCAGTGACTGTCTTTTGATTACACTCCCTTGTTATCAACTCAATCAAGTTCTCTTCAACCATCCTATCGAAACCTTTTGTAATTTTAGGGAGCTCCACCAGCTCTCTCTTCGTTGTGTTTTACACCAGAAACACAAGCCTAAAGCCGCTCTCTCCTTTCTGATATTTGCCAACTCTCCGTTTCAGTAACATTCCATATGAATCATTTCTCCAGCCTTTCAACATCCTGCTTTGAGTAAAACTGGAGACCTGAACTGCACGCAGTACACAGTGTGGTTTAAACACAGTTCCATATCCATTTAATCTTGTCTTCTTGCTTTTTGTCTTCCTTCCGTCACTACTTTGATGACATTCTTTGTGGCCTTGTCAGCTTGTGTTGCTTCTCTGAAGGACTGATGTGTCGATTCCGAGATCCTTTTGCTCTTCTCCCCATTCCACTTCTTGGTTTTCCAAGAAATTAAGTGACCTCTTTATTCCTTCCCTCAACATGAACCACCGGAACCTTGGCGATTTTCATTTACCAATTCTCTCTGAAAGGTTTTATAATTTGTGTATTTCGATGCGATCTCCATATTATTGGCTACACCCCAATTTTGTATCAACTGAGAACTTCAGAACTGAACTTCCAATTTCCAAGTCCGAATTATTATGTACAGCATAAGGGTTCCCTGTGACGATGGGCGGTCGACTGACCACACTGCGCGTGAAAAACAGCTCGCCACAGCGCAGTGTGGCCGATAAGAGCTGGGCGACCCCGCTTCCAGGATTTACCTGCTCGCAACGCCTCGTGAGATCTAACGCGATCTCACGAGACGTTGTGATGTGAATTGTGGCCGGGTTCACGTTTAGGAAAATCTGCATATTAGAGCGAGACCGCTAGGCTCACTTCACTGCGAGATTCCCGAGGTGCCCGACGCATGGGATCAATCTCCTTCGCCCTCGCAGACCGCAGGTTAGCACCATCCAGTGCTGGTCTCCACAAATGTTAACCAGATGGAACGGCACTTGTCGGGGACTCACAGCGGATTGGAGGCCCCCAGGAGCATGTCCTCTGAGCACCGTGGTACCCTGACCCTGCTGGGTGCCAGTCTGGCACTGCCAGCGTGCCCAGGTATAATCAGCACTGAGTGCCAGGGAGCCGGCGGCTAAACAAACTCGCCATGGGGCTTCCCTTTTAGTTAAGTCGTGCCCAATATCTCAGTAGGAGACAATTTCCTGAACTCTCACCCTGTCTTCGGTTTTTCACTTCCGCTGCTTTCTTCGAGCCCAACTCAACCTGACATGGGTTTGAGCCTGTCATCCGAGGTTTCTGACCTGACGCATCCGTTAGCCACTGGCTTTCTATCTCTGCAATTCAGGTTGTAATCTTGTCCAGAAAGATTCAAAATAAGATGGTTGTCGGTTCATGGCAGATGCGGCACTGTCAGAGGGTCAGTACTGAGGGAGTGCTGCACTGTCAGAGGGGCAGTACTGAGGGAGTGCTGCACTGTCAGAGGGTCAGTACTGAGGGAGTGCTGCACTGTCAGAGGGTCAGTACTGAGGGAGTGCTGCACTGTCAGAGGGTCAGTACTGAGGGAGTGCCGCACTGTCAGAGGGTCAGTACTGAGGGAGTGCCGCACTGTCAGAGGGTCAGTACTGAGGGAGTGCTGCACTGTCAGAGGGTCAGTACTGAGGGAGTGCTGCACTGTCAGAGGGTCAGTACTGAGGGAGTGTTGCACTGTCAGAGGGTCAGTACTGAGGGAGTGCTGCACTGTCAGAGGGTCAGTACTGAGGGAGTGCTGCACTGTCAGAGGGTCAGTACTGAGGGGGTGTTGCACTGTCAGAGGGTCAGTACTGAGGGAGTGTTGCACTGTCAGAGGGTCAGTACTGAGGGAGTGCTGCACTGTCAGAGGGTCAGTACTGAGGGGGTGTTGCACTGTCAGAGGGTCAGTACTGAGGGAGTGCCGCACTATCAGAGGGTCAGTACAGAGGGTGTGCTGCACTGTCAGAGGGTCAGTACTGAGGGGGTGTTGCACTGTCAGAGGATCAGTACTGAGGGAGTGCTGCACTGTCAGAGGGTCAGTGCTGAGGGAGTGCCGCACTGACAGAGGTCAGTACTGAGGGAGTGCTGCACTGTCAGAGGGTCAGTACTGAGGGAGTGCTGCACTGACAGAGGTCAGTACTGAGGAAGTGCTCCACTGTCAGAGGGTCAGTACTGAGGGAGTGCTGCACTGTCAGAGGGTCAGTACTGAGAGTGCTGACTGTCAGAGGGTCAGTACTGAGGGAGTGCTGTACTGTCAGAGGGTCAGTACTGAGGGAGTGCTGTACTGTCAGAGGGTCAGTACTGAGGGAGTACTGCTCTGTCAGAGGGTCAGTAGTGAGGGAGTGCAGCACTGTAAGAGGTTCAGTACTGAGGGAGTGCTGCACTGTCAGAGGGTCAGTACTGAAGGAGTGCTGCACTGTTAGAGGGTCAGTAGTGAGGGAGTGCTGCACTGTCAGAGGGTCAGTACTGAGGGAGTGCTGCTCTGTCAGAGGGTCAGTAGTGAGTGAGTGCAGCACTGTCAGAAGGTCAGTACTGAAGGAGTGATGCACTGTCAGAGGGTCAGTACTGAGGGAGTGCTGCACTGTCAGAGGGTCAGTACTGAGGGAGTGCTGCACTGTTAGAGGGTCAGTACTGAGGGAGAGCTGCACTGTCAGAGGGTCAGTAGTGAGGGAGTGCCGCACTGTCAGAGGGTCAGTACTGAAGGAGTGCTGCACTGTTAGAGGGTCAGTACTGAGGGAGTGCTGCACTATCAGAGGGTCAGTACTGAGGGAGTGCTGCGCTATCAGAGGGTCAGTACTGAGGGAGTGCTGCACTGTCAGAGGGTCAGCACTGAAGGAGAGCTGCACTGTCAGAGGGTCAGTAGTGAGAGAGTGCAGCACTGTAAGAGGGTCAGTACTGAGGGAGTGCTGCACTGTCAGAGGGCCAGTACTGAGGGAGTGCTGCACTATCAGAGGGTCAGTACTGAGGGAGTGCTGCACTGTCAGAGGGTCAGCACTGAGGGAGAGCTGCACTGTCAGAGGGTCAGTACTGAAGGAGTGCTGCACTGTCAGAGGGTCAGTACTGAGGGAGTGCTGCGCTGTCAGAGGGTCAGAACTGAGGGAGTGCCGCACTGTCAGAGGGTCAGGACTGAGGGGGGGGGGGGCAGTACTGTCAGAGGGTCATTTCTGAAGGAGTGCTGCACTGTCAGAGGGTCAGTAGTGAGGGAGTGCTGCACTGTCAGAGGGTCAGTACTGAGGGAGTGCTGCTCTGTCAGAGGGTCAGTAGTGAGGGAGTGCAGCACTGTAAGAGGGTCGGTAGTGACGGAGTGCTGCACTGTCAGAGGGTCAGTACTGAGGGAGTGCCGCACTGTCAGAGGGTCGGTAGTGACGGAGTGCTGCACTGTCAGAGGGTCAGTACTGAGGGAGTGCTGCACTGTCAGAGGGTCAGTACTGAGGGAGTGCTGCACTGTCAGAGCGTCAGTACTGAGGGAGTGCGGCACTGTCAGAGGGTCAGTACTGAGAGAGTGCTGCACTGTCAGAGGATCAGTACTGAAGGAGTGCTGCACTCTCAGTGGGTAAGTACTGAAGGGGTGCTGCACTGTCAGAGGGTCAGAACTGAGGGAGTGCCGCACTGTCAGAGGGTCAGGACTGAGGGGGGGGCTGTACTGTCAGAGGGTCATTTCTGAAGGAGTGCTGCACTGTCAGAGGGTCAGTACTGAGGGAGTGCTGCGCTGTCAGAGGGTCAGAACTGAGGGAGTGCCGCACTGTCAGAGGGTCAGGACTGAGGGGGGGGCTGTACTGTCAGAGGGTCATTTCTGAAGGAGTGCTGCACTGTCAGAGGGTCAGTACTGAGGGAGTGCTGCACTGTCAGAGGGTCAGTAGTGAGGGAGTGCTACACTGTCAGAGGGTCAGCACTGAGGGAGAGCTGCACTGTCAGAGGGTCAGTAGTGAGGGAGTGCTGCACTGTCAGAGGGTCAGTACTGAGGGAGTGCTGCACTGTCAGAGGGTCAGTACTGAGGGAGTGCTGCACTGTCAGAGGGTCAGTACTGAGGGAGTGCTGCACTGTCATAGGGTCAGCACTGAGGGAGAGCTGCACTGTCAGAGGGTCAGTAGTGAGGGAGTGCTGCACTGTCAGAGGGTCAGTACTGAGGGAGTGCTGCTCTGTCAGAGGGTCAGTAGTGAGGGAGTGCAGCACTGTAAGAGGGTCAGTACTGAGGGAGTGCTGCACTGTCAGAGGGTCGGCACTGAGTGAGAGCTGCACTGTCAGAGGGTCGGTAGTGAGGGAGTGCTGCACTGTCAGAGGGTCAGTACTGAGGGAGTGCTGCACTGTCAGAGGGTCAGTACTGAGGGAGTGCTGCACTGTCAGAGCGTCAGTACTGAGGAAGTACCTCACTGTCAGAGGGTCAGTGCTGAGGGAGTGCTGCACTGTCAGAGGGTCAGTACTGAGGGAGTGCTGCACTGTCAGAGCGTCAGTACTGAGGGAGTGCGGCACTGTCAGAGGGTCAGTACTGAGGGAGTACCTCACTGTCAGAAGGTCAGTGCTGAGGGAGTGCTGCACTGTCAGAGGGTCAGTACTGAGGGAGCGCTGCACTGTCAGAGGGTCAGTACTGAGGGAGTGCTGCACTGTCAGAGTGTCAGTACCGAGGGAGTGCTGCACTGTCAGAGGGTCAGTACTGAGGGAGTGCTGCACTGTCAGAGGGTCAGTACTGAGGGAGTGCTGCACTGTCAGAGGGTCAGTACTGAGGGAGTGCTGCACTGTCAGAGTGTCAGTACCGAGGGAGTGCTGCACTGTCAGAGGGTCAGTACTGAGGGAGTGCTGCACTGTCAGAGGGTCAGTACTGAGGGAGTGCCGCACTGTCAGAGGGTCAGTACTGAGGGAGTGCTGCACTGTCAGAGGGTCAGTACTGAGGGAGTGCCGCACTGTCAGAGGGTCAGTACTGAGGGAGTGCCGCACTGTGAGAGGGTCAGTACTGAGGGAGTGCTGCACTGTCAGAGGGTCAGTACTGAGGGAGTACTGCACTGCTCATTAAAGTGAATGATGAAGCCACCAATGAGCTTTTTGAAGAATGACATTGGTCTCCTGCACAGATTTATTCTTCGACCAAAGCAGAAACCGAATATCTGGTCCGTCTCTCATGCCTCTTTGTTTCGTGCAAATTTGCTGTCACATTTTCTCCATTAATTGGTGGAGGGGATATTTGGAATGTCCTGAGGATCTGAAAAACTCTTTCCAAATACAAGTTCTTTCTTCTATTTGCCCATTGACTTTGAGGTTTTTACGTGAAATCAGTTTGAACAATCACTATCACCCAATGAGCCACACTGATTTCGTAAGTTTGCAGACGACACAAAGGTTGGTGGAATTGCGGATAGCGATGAGGACTGTCGGAGGATACAGCAGGATTTAGATTGTTTGGAGACTTGGGCGGAGAGATGGCAGATGGAGTTTAATCCGGACAAATGTGAGGTAATGCATTTTGGAAGGTCTAATGCATGTAGGGAATATACAGTGAATGGTAGAACCCTCAAGAGTATTGAAAGTCAAAGAGATCTAGGAGTACTGGTCCACAGGTCATTGAAAGGGGCAACACAAGTGGAGAAGGTAGTCAAGAAGGCATACGGCATGCTTGCCTTCATTGGCCGGGGCATTGAGTATAAGAATTGGCAAGTCATGTTGCAGCTGTATAGAACCTTAGTTAGGCCACACTTGGAGTATAGTATTCAATTCTGGTTGCCACACTACCAGAAGGATGTGGAGGCTTTAGAGAGGGTGCAGAAGAGATTTACCAGAATGTTGCCTGGTATGGAGGGCATTAGCTATGAGGAGCGGTTGAATAAACTCGGTTTGTTCTCACTGGAACGAAGGAGGTTGAGGGGAGACCTGATAGAGGTACACAAAATTATGAGGGGCACAGACAGAGTGGATAGTCAGAGGCTTTTCCCCAGGGTAGAGGGGTCAATTACTAGGGGGCATAGGTTTAAGGTGAGAGGGGCAAGGTTTAGAGTAGATGTACGAGGCAAGTTTTTTACGCAGAGGGTAGTGGGTGCCTGGAACTCGCTGCCGGAGGAGGTGGTGGAAGCAGGGACGATAGTGACATTTAAGGGGCATCTTGACAAATACATGAATAGGATGGGAATAGAGGGATACGGACCCAGGAAGTGTAGAAGATTGTAGTTTAGTCGGGCAGTATGGTCGGCACGGGCTTGGAGGGCCGAAGGGCCTGTTCCTGTGCTGTACATTTCTTTGTTCTTTGTTCTTTGTTCACACCAATTACCCTGAACAAATCAAACATCGACTGATGTTTAAATCCAGTGAAGAAACATTCAAAAATGTTTCATCGTGGGGAAAATTTGAGGGAGGTAAAGATGAAGAGATGTCATTAAATCCATTCTCTTTTATTGGTTTATCCCCCCACCTCCACCCCGCGGGAAATTAAGTGGTTGAATGTTGGCCAAGAGAAAAGCAACCATGTTAAATTATATCATAATTATATAATCTAATTATTATATTCACAAAGTAAAATATCCCGAGACACTTCCCGAGAATGTAAGTCTGACAAAGAGATACTGTGCAGCAGTGATATCGGCAAAAGGGACAGAATCACGGGAAGAGCAGCTACAGGAGGCCATTCATTCCGAAGTGCCTTCGCTGGCTCCTTTGAAGGAGCTGCCAATGATGGTGCCAAGCAAAAGAAGGTGGACACAGGGCGGGTCTGAAAGAGGTTACAGCAGACGGAGGAAAATGTGGAAAAAGGGAAGAATTCATAACATTGGATTGTGGTGGAGAAAGGGCATGCCCCAGGCGTTTGAGCCATCCTGCTGGCCATGTACAGATAGAGGACCCTAGCCCCAGCGCACAACCTCCTCACCGCACCTCACCCCCCTGTACCAACTGACAATCCCCACCCCAAGTACACCCCACATTCACTCACAGCCCCACCTCCAGCATTACCCCACACTCTCCACCTCCCCCCCCTCCCTAACACCAGGCCAGGTAGGTGGATTGGCCACGCTAAATTGCTGCTTAATTGGAAAAAATGAATTGGGTACTCTAAATTTATTTATTCTTTAAATTATTATTATTATTGTGTATGTGGGGGTTGGTTTCAATTCCAACTGTGATTCTATTGGGCTTAGAGAGGGCTACAGCGTGAAGAATAAATAAAATGAGGCAAATGGCCTCCTTCTCTGCTGTAAACAACAAACAATAACAAAATGAAGAGAAGTGTCCAAGAAGTCTGGAGTTAACGAAACAGAGGAAACTGGCAAGCAGAACAGATTCCTGTTTGGTGAAGTCATAAAGAGTTGGAAGAGCTCTGGATCGTGAGAAGCCAGAAAGGTACCTACAGTAGTGCTAAGGTTTGTGAGAAATTATGACAGTTTGGGAGACATAATTTGAAATAATTATGAAAATCGAGGGCTGGGCCACGGAGCTTGTGTAAAAAAGCCTTCAAGACAAAGGAAACCTGAAAGTGTAACCTTGATGGAAGCAGAGGAGGAAATGCATAATTTAAAAGGAGATTTGAAAGTGTGACTCTTGAAAGTGGAATCTGGAATCACTGGGGTGGAAGCTGGAGTTCAGAGAAACATGGTGGCTCACGGTGTAAAAATCAGCTGGGAAGAGGCGACACGTGGAACAGCGGTTAGCCCTGCTGCCTCACGGCGCCGAGGACCTGGGTTTGAATCCCGGCCCTGGGTCACTGTCTGTGTGGAGTTTGCACAGTCTCCCCGTGTCTGCATGGGTTTCACCCCCACAACCCAAAGATGTGCTGGTTAGGTGGATTGGCCACGCTAAATTGCCCCTTAATTGGGAAAAAAATAATAATTGGGTACTCTAAATATTTTTTTTTAATCATCTGGGGAGATTTTGATGAGAAATTCACAGACATTCACTTGAGTTCGGAGAGGAGTGCGTCTTACCACAGTCATCTTGTCTGCTTAAAAGAGACTTTATGTGTTAACGAGACCATTGTAGTTTAAAATGTACTTTGTAATCCGTATTAACCTTAAAATGAAGTCTCAGAGGTTTACCGTATGGAAACAGGCCCTTCGGCCCAGCTTGTCCATGCCGCCCAGTTTTTACCACTAAACTAATCCCAATTGCCCACATTTGGCCCATATCCCTCTATACCCATCTTACCCATATAACTGAATAAATGATTTTTAAAAAAATTTAGACTACCCAATTAATTTTTTCCAATCAAGCGGCAATTTAGTGTGGCCAACCCACCTACCCTGCACATCTTTGGGTTGTGGGGGCGAAACCCACGCAAACTCGGGGAGAATGTGCAAACTCCACACGGACAGTGACCCAGAGCCGGGATCGAACCTAGGACCTCGGCGCCATGAGGCAGCAGTGCTAACCCACTGCGCCACCGTGCTGCCCCCAAATGCTTTTTAAAAGACAAAATCATACCCGCCTCTACTACTGCCTTTGGCAGCTCGTTCCAGATACTCGCCACCCTGTGTGTGAAAAAATTGCCTCTCTGGACCCTTTCGTATCTCTCCCCTCTCACCTTAAACCTATGCCCTATAGTTTTAGACTCCCATATCTTTGGGAAAAGATGTTGACGATCTACCTTAACTAAGCTCTTATTATTTTATCGACCTCTATAAGATACCCCTAAGCCTCCTACGCTCCAGGGAAAAAAGTCCCAGCCTATCCAGCCTCTCCTTATAACTCAGACCATCAAGTCCTGGTAGCATCCTCCTAAATCTCTTTTGCAATCTTTCTAGTTTAACAATATCCTTCCTATAATAGGGTGACCAGGACTGGACACAGTATTCCATGTGTGGTCTTACCAATGTCTTGTACAACTTCAACACGACGTCCCAACTCCTGTATTCAATATTCTGACCAATAAAACCTAGCATGCTGAATGCCTTCTTCACCATCCTGTCCACCTGCAACTCCACTTTCTTTTATTATATATAGATTTAGAGTACCAAATTATTATTATTTTTTCCAACTAAGGGGCAATTTTAGCATGGCCATGGCCCCGCTTTGTTTGGAGGAGATCCAGGGAGGGATGAAGCAGTCGCAATCAGGGAAGGCAACTGAGCCAGGTGGGTCCCCTGTGGAGCTCTTCTGTTTTATATCAAATTTAAAATTCCCAATTCTTTTATTTTCCCAATTAAGGGGCAGTTTAGCGCAGCCAATCCACCTAGCCTGCACATCTTTGGGTTGCGGGGGTGAAACCCACGCAGACACGGGGAGACTGTGCAAACTGCACACGGACAGTGACTTAGTGCCGGGATTCGAACCCGGTGTCATAATATCCACGTATGTATATAAAGAAGTGCAGACAGGCAGTGATTGACACACAGGATGACCAGTAAGCACACAGAACAGTGCAGCCAATCACCAGACAGGACACTACCACTATAAAGCCAGAGGGCACTAGGTTTCCCGCTCTCTCGGGACCCAGCTACTGAGACAGTCAGAGTTCACGAGCTAGCACAGTGCAAACACCATGCGGTAGCTAGTAAGTCTGGTCAGGCTAGTACAAGGTCTCCAGTCAGTTCAGTATAGTGTCGACCCACAGCTGAATATGTATGTTGGTTCTTTCGTTCAATAAAACTGTGTCGGATCTTCTACAGTGTTAGAGGTCTGTTTCTCGCATCGCTGCATCAAGTGCAGTCCACACCGAACCGACCTGCCTAACACATCACCTGGGTCCTCAGCGCCGTAGTCCCAGTGCTAACCACTGCACCACATGCCTCCATCCGACTCCACATTCAAGGAGCTATGAACCTGTACTCCTAGATCTCTTTGTTCTATAACTCTCCCCAACTCCCTACCATTAACTGAGTAGGTCCTGCTCCGATTCGATCTACCAAAATGCATATGGTGAATGGATTGCATTAACCATTCACCATGTATGTAACTGTATCACGCTGTTGCCCATGAGGGCTCCACCTATGGACCATTGTAAGGTATTACCTGTGATGTATCATGTTGGTGCCTTTGTGGGCTCCACCCCGGTCTCCTGCCCTTGACGGGAGGTATAAAGAGCAGTAGCCCTGTAGGTGGCTCTCAGTAGCAGAGCAGTTGCAGGCAGGCACTGTTCTAGTCGATTAAAGCCACGGTTTAAACCCCCAGTACGCATTGTTATGGGCGAGGCGTTTACAGAACCCCAAAATGTATCATGGAGTTCAACCAACCTCTCCCTTTAATGGATTGTTGCTTTTGAAGAATGCGGCTTGTTCCCCAGGTGTGATATTACAATTATGCACACGTGGGTTTTTAAACACAAAACAATGTTTATTCCATGAACTCAACTTAACCTCTTAAATAAACATTGGATCTCTTAACACCCCAAACTTCAACGATAACCCCGAAAATGTTACAAGACTAAATAATCCTTCAGTTATCCCTTTCAACATCCATGAGACATAACACCTTTAAACAGGAACACATCAGGTTAAAGGCTTTACTATTATGAGTTTAAATCACCCAAATGATCCAGAGATAGTCTTTCATGGCAGAGATCACAGCAGATCCAGCTCACTGCAAAACACAGACACACACAAGCTGCTTTTTCAAACTGAAACTTCAAAATGGCTGAACTGAGCTCAGCTCCACCCACTCTCTGACATCACTGTTTTCTTAAAGGTACATTGCTTAAACATCCATTTCTTAAAGGTACTCTCACATGACAGCATACAAAGAACACCCCGATGACCGACAGGATACGGTTTCCCTCCAGGACCTAGCGTCCACAAGCTCCACTACCACCGCCACCCCATCTTACCCCACCCAACCTACGCTGACCAGCGCCCCTGCCCCTACATGGCACCCGCACCCCCTTCCACCCCCCATTCCGTCTTCACTGACCCACAGGAACGAAGCTCCGGAAGACATGCTCCCAGAGTGCACGTTTGTACCCGCACCGGCAACGTCATTAACCACGCCCACACGGATGAGTTCGACACCCGGGCCAGCTGCGATACCAGAGCTCCGGCGACCACAGTGCACAATCCAGACGCTGGACAGGCTGAACTTGTGAACCGTCCACCCCCGCCGGACTTCATTTTTTAACAGGGGGTGAATGTGGTGAATGTATTGCATTAACCATTCACCATGTATGTAACTGTATCACGCTGTTGCCCATGAGGGCTCCACCTATGGACCATTGTAAGGTATTACCTGTGATGTATCATGTTGGTGCCTTTGTGGGCTCCGTCCCTGGCTCCTCCCCTTGAGGGGAGGTATAAAGAGCAGTATCCCTGTAGGCAGCTCTCACTGGCAGAGCAGTCTCAGGCAGGCACTGTTGTAGTCGATTAAAGCCACGGTGTACTTCTACTCCTCGTTTCGTGTGAATTGATGGTCGCATCAATGCATCACCTCACATTTATCTAAATTAAACTCCATCTGCCATTCATCAGCTCTCTGACCCAATTGATCAAGTTCCCGTTGCAATCCTAGATAACTTTGTTCACTGTCCACTATGCCACCAATCTTGGTGTCATCTGCAAACTTACTAATCATGCCTCCTACATTCACATCCAAATTATTGGCTCAATTTAGAATTTTAACTTTTGGGCCAGACCTATCATTCTCCATCTGTGTGGAATTGTTAGCTTTTTAAAATATAAAGTTAAAGTACTCAATTCATTTTTTTTCCAATTAAGGGGCAATTTAGCGTGGCCAATCCACCTACCCTGCACATCTTTGGGTTGTGGGGACGAAACCCACGCAAACACGGGGAGAATGTGCAAACTCCACACGGACAGTGACCCGGGGTCAGGTCCTCAGCGTTGTGAGGCAGCGGTGCTAACCACTGTGCCACTGTGCCACCTTTGTAATTAAGCTAGGCGAGGGGGGCGGTAAAGGAGTACTCTATCACAATCCAATTTTTCATGTTTAATAGATGTATTATTCCTGCTGTTAAAAACGAATGAGCGGGTCTGTGACTCCAATCCTCCACTTCAATTGAAAAAATGTAAAAGTTATGGGGTGAGGTCGTCCCAAAAGGGAACAACGTCCCCGAGCGAGCGCGTTTAGCCACGTGTTTCCCGGCGCTCGCAGTGCCAAGAAACACGTGGCTATTCATCGCTACTCGTGTTGAATAAGGGGCTTAAACGGGAAACGTGTGGTCGAGGCGGCATCATCGCCCCATTTTTTACAACGGGGAGCTCTGCTTTTAAAAATTTTTTTTAAATGGCGTCCCGACCTCCGAGGCCCACAAATAAAATCCCCGCCCTACCCCCAGCCCGAACGCAACATGGGAGGGTCCCCCTACCCTGCACCCCCTCCCCCACACCCTCTACCATCCGCGGTGGGAAACCTCGGCCCAATCGCGCGCACACTGAAATACCAACTTGGCAGTGCCCGTGCCAGCTGGCAGTACCATCTGGGCACCTTGGCACTGCCAGAGTGCCAGGCTGGCACTACCAGGGTACTCAGATGGCACCAGCAGTGCCAGGGCACCACCCTGCCCAAAGAGATGCAGCTGGGGGCTCCAATTCCCTTGGAGACCCTGACGAGTGCCGTTCCATCTGCTCCCCGTTTGTGGGGACTGTTTTTTTTCCAAAAAATATACTTTATTCATAAAATCTATCATAAACATTACAGAACATTTCGAATTGTCTTGACTGTACATTTCCATCAGAGTTACACATTCCCTGGACTTTCTTCCATTCAATTTTGATAACATGACACACATATCGCTCTTTACGTTACAATTCCTTCTTAAATATTTACATTGCCATGTTTGTTTTATACATTGGAGTGTTAATGACCCAGACCGAGGGGGGTTTACACTGTTACCCGCCCCTCGGTGTACATTTGCTGGTGAGACCTTACACAGTGGTCTTTCCCCATTGCGCCTTGGCGGCAGTTGCCCCAAGCTTGAGTGCGTCCCTCAGCACGTAGTCTGGACCTTGGAATGTGCCAGTCTGCGACACTCGGTCGAGGACAGCTCTTTGCACTGGAAAATCAGCAAGTTTCGGGCAGACCAAAGAGCGTCTTTCACCGAGTTGATGACCTTCCAGCAGCAGTTGATGTTTGTTTCGGTGTGTGTCCCTGGAAACAGTCTGTAGAGCACAGAGTCCTGTGTCACAGAGCTGCTCGGGATGAACCTGGACAAATACCACTGCATCTCTCTCCAGACCTTCTTTGCAAAGGCACATTCCACAAGTAGGTGGGTGACCGTCTCATTTTCCCCACATCCACTCCGAGGGCAGCCTGCATCTCTCTGGTACTAAATGGCGCCCGCCCGAGATCCCCGAGTGGATAAGATTGAATCCCAAAGTCTCAGGTACCTCGGGAATCTGCACATTAGTGTAAGACTTACTGTCTCGCTCTAATATACACGTTTGCCAAAAACTAATCTCGCCCATTGTGTGCGGGATTCTCCGTGCAACGTCTCGTTACATTGCGTTGAATCTCGCGAAACATTGCGATCCGGGCGGATCCCGGGAGCGGGGTCTCCCTGCTTTCACCGGCCACAGTGCTTTCCGGACGCGGCGTGGCCGGAAGATCGCGCCCACGGGTCTTTTGAGCCAGGGTTCCATCCCGGGATCTTCCCGTCCCGGTTATAACAAATACTGGGATTGTTACAAAAGTGGGGGCTCTTGGGGGATTGCAAAATGTGGAGAAAGGATCACTTGAAGCTGAATAGGAAAACCTGATCTGGGATATATTGTTAAATGATGGGATCTGTGAATCCTTAAAAAGAGTACGTGGGGAACTGCGGTATTGGAAAAAAGAGAATTGGAGTCACTGTGAGATATGTTGTGCAGGTTAGAATCCAAAATAGTGTTGGAAATTGCTAAGACTTTCTTAAAGATTGAACTTTGCCTGGTTTACAGAAAGCAACCAAGAGTCAGTTAAAAGAATTAGCTGATAAAGTGGGATTATCTGCAGGGGTGAGAAAACTGAGGTTATTTAAAGCACAGAAAATTGTTTAAAATTTCAAGGATTAGGGGCAGCACGGTGGTGCAGTGGTTAGCACTGCAGCGTCACGGCGCCGAGGTCCCAGGTTCGATCCCGGCTCTGGGTCACTGTCCGTGTGGAGTTTGCACATTCTCCCCGTGCCTGCGTGGGTTTCGCCCCCACAACCCAAAGATGTGCAGGGTAGGTGGATTGGCCGCGCTAAATTGCCACTTAATTCAAAAAAATGAATTGGGTACTCTAAATGTATTTTTTAAAAAGCCTTGACTTTGGGATAGTGTCACACTCCAAATTTACGCCCTTCTGATTGAGAGACGGAGAGTTACACACTGAGGTCAGACACAGAGGAACAGCTCTTCACACCTCCAGCCCAAAACATTTCAAACAGATTAAATCAACAAGTGAGAATTACACATGCAAATTGGGGAAGTTGCTGATCCAGATTGATGCAGAATCGAATGGACAAAATCCATTCATTGACCCAACAATACTTCACTTCTAAGGATTAGGTTGACCAGTCACACAATCTCCATGGCCCCACTAACTCCTCCCAGCCTTTTCCACACTGAGATCACCTACATTTATTATTTAAACCCTTCTTAGAAGGTGAACAAAGAGACTTTAACAGAAAGAGACTGAAATTAATGATTGATTTGACTGTATGGAAGTAAAGTTTGCATTTTAACAGCATCTTTCACCACCTCCGGGGGGGGGGGGGCCATTCGGCCCTACAAGTCTGCACCAGCCCTTGGAAACAGCACCCCACTTAAGCCCACGCCTTCACCCTAGCCCCTTAACCCATAAATGAGGTCAAGAGGTCCCGGGAGAGAATTGGGCAGCACGGTAGCACAGTGTTTAGCGCAGTTGCTTCACAGCTCCAGGGTCCCAGGTTCGATTCCCGGCTTGGGTCGCTGTCTGTGCGGAGTCTGCACGTTCTCCCCGTGTCTGCGTGGGTTTCCTCCGGGTGCTCCGGTTTCCTCCCACAGTCCAAAGATGTGAAGGTTAGGTGGATTGGCCATGCTACATTGCCCTTAGGTTAGGTTGGGGTTACTGGGTTACGGGCATAGGATGGAGGTGTGGGCTTAAGTGGGGTGCTCTTTCCAAGGGACGGTGCAGATTCGATGGGCCGAATGGCCTCCTTCTGCACTGTAAATTCTTTTAAAAAAAGAATTCTGGAGTTAAGAGTGTAGGCCACAGACGGCAACCTTGCTGTCACACATGACCCTAAGATGAGCTTCTGTCCTTGGGGCAACAGGGTGGCACAGTGGTTAGCACTGCTGCCTCACAGCGCCAGGGACCTGGGTTCGAATCCGACCTCGTGTGGCTGTCTGTGTGGAGTTTGTACATTCGCCCCATGTCTGTGTGGGTTTCCTCCGGGTGCTCTGGTTTCCTCCCACAGTCCATAGACGTGCAGGTTAGGTGGATTGGCCATGCTAAATTTCCCCTTAATTTCCAAAAGGTCAGGTGGGGTTACAGGGATAGGGTGTGGCTCCAGATAGGGAGCATTTTCGAAGGGCCGGTGCAGACCTGATGGGTCAAATGGCCTCATTCTGCTTGTAGGGATTCTATTCTTGCCATCAGTAAGACTGTCAGTTTGTGCCTCTGAATCGTCACCGCTTCCCCCACCCCCACCCTGAACCCAGCTGCTGCTGAAACCCTCATTCATGCCTTTATTGCCGAGAAAATATTTTATTCAAGACATTTTCACGTATACACACAAAAAACTCAGAAGGACAACAGAATAACTCAATGAACAACCACACCCCTGACCCCAGACTTTTAAAACATAAATTTAGAGTACTCAATTGTTTATTTTCCAATTAGAGGGCAATTTAGCGTGGCCAATCCACCTAGCCTGCACATCGTTTTGGGTTTAGGGGGTCAGACCCACGCAGACACGGGGAGAATGTGCAAACACCGCACGGACAGAGACCCAGGGCTAGGATTCGAACCCGGGTCTTCGGTGCTGTGAGGCAGCAGTGCTAACCACTGCGCCACCTCTGCTGCCAGACTTTATTACTTAGAATCAGAGAATCCCTGCCGTGCAGAAGAAGACCATTCGGCCCATTGAGTCTGTACGACCCTCCGAAAGAGCACCCTATCCCCGTAACCCCACCCAAGCTGCAAGTCCTTGGACTTACAACCCACGTGTGGCTGGTCTCCCAAATCCTATCATCCGTACACTTGAGGTCATCCAAACCTCAGCTGCCGGTGTCTTGACTGACGGTAATTCCGTTCCTCTGTCAACCTTGTTTCTCGTTGACCTACATTGGCCCCTGGTCGAGCAAGATCTCATCTTCTTGTCAAGTCTCTCTGTGAGCTGTCTCCTCTACCTCTGTAATCTTCTCCAGCCTTACAACTCTCTGAGATATCTGCACTTATCTAATGCTGCTCTCTTGAGCATCCCCAATTGTAATTGCGGCACCAATGATGGTCACATTTCCACAGAATCACTATAGTGCAGAGGAAGCCATTCGGCCCATCGAGTCTGCACCAACCCTCCGAAAGAGCACCCTACCTAAGTCCACTCCCCCGCCATATGCTGTACATCTTTGGACACTAAGGGGCAACTTAGCTTGGCCAATCCACCTCACCTGCACATCTTTGGACTATGGGAGGAACCCGGAGCACCCGGAGGAAACCCACGCAGACACGGGGAGAACGTGGAGACTCCGCACAGACAGTAACCCGAGGCCAGAATCAAACCCATGTCCCTGGCGCAGTGAGGCAGCCGTGCTAACCACTGTGCCACCACTAGATTATCTGTGCCTCGAGTTCTGGAATTACCCCCACCCCTCCCCTTCCCTTCCCCCACCCACTCCTTTCCGCCTCACTCTCCACCTTTAAGACACTCCTTTTGGCATCTGACCCGGTATCTCTTTCGTGGGTCAGTGTCAGATTTTGCTTTCTTTATTTTTAAATAAATTTTAGAGTACTCAATTCATTTTTTCCAATTCAGGGGCAAGTTAGCGTGGCCAATCCACCTGGCCTGCACATCTTTGGGTTGTGGGGGCGAAACCCACGCAAACACGGGGAGAATATGCAAACTCCACACGGACAGTCACCCAGAGCCGGGATCGAACCTGGGTCCTCAGCGCCGTGAGGCAGCAGTGCTAACCCACTGTGCCACCGTTAGATTTTGTTTTCTAACAGTTCTGTGAACTGTCCTGGGAGGTTTCATGATTTTAAAGTCACTATATAAATATAATTTGTTGTCCCTGGGGCAAAGGGGGGGCCGATATTCTGGCTTTCTCATCCCTGTTGGCCCGGAGACGGATCTTGCTGAGATGGAGGGACTCGGAGCCCCTGAAATCAGGAGTTTGGGTCAGCGAGATGGCAGAGTTTCTCAGTCTGGAGAAAATCAGGTTCGCTCTGAGAGGAGCAATACGGGGATTCACCCATAGTTGGCAGCTGTTCATCGATTAGGGCGCATGTAGAAATGGTACAGCAGTTATCATGGGGGATTTTAATCGACATCTCGATTGGTTTAACCAGGTCGGTCAAGGCAGCCTTGAGGAGGAGTTTATAGAATGTATCCACGATAGTTTCCTAGAACAGTATGAAATGGAACCTACGAGGGGACAAGCGGTCCTAGATCTGGTCCTGTGTAATGAGACAGGATTGATTAATGATCTCATAGTTAGGGATCCTCTCGGAAGGAGCGATCACAATATGGTGGAATTTAAAATACAGATGGAGGGTGAGAATGTAAAATCAAACACTAGTGTTTTGTGCTTAAACAAAGGAGCTTACAATGGGATGAGAGAAGAACTAGCTAAGGTAGACTGGGAGCAAAGACTTTATGGTGAAACCGTTGAGGAACAGTGGAGAGCCTTCCAAGCGATTTTTCACAGTGCTCAGCAAAGGACCAACAAAAAGGAAGGACGGTAGAAAGAGGGAAAATCGAACGTGGATATCGAAGGAAATAAGGGAGAGTATCAAATTGAAGGAAAAAGCATACAAAGTGACAAAGATTAGTGGGAGACTTGAGGACTGGGAAATCTTTAGGGGGCAATAGAAAGCTATTAAAAAAGCTATAAAGAAGAGTAAGATAGATTATGAGAGTAAACTTGCTCAGAATATAAAAACAGATAGTAAAAGTTTCTACAAATATATAAAACAAAAAAGAGTGGCTAAGGTAAATATTGGTCCTTTAGAGGATGAGAATGGAGATTTAATAATGGGAGATGAGGAAATGGCTGAGGAACTGAACAGGTTTTTTGGGTCGGTCTTCACAGTGGAAGACACAAATACCATGCCAGTGACTGATGGAAATGAGGCTATGACAGGTGAGGACCTTGAGAGGATTGTTATCACCAAGGAGGTAGTGATGGGCAAGCTAATGGGGCTAAAGGTAGACAAGTCTCCTGGCCCTGATGGAATGCATCCCAGAGTGCTAAAAGAGATGGCTAGGGAAATTGCAAATACACTAGTGATAATTTACCAAAATTCACTAGACTCTGGGGTGGTCCCGGCGAATTGGAAATTAGCAAACGTGACACCACTGTTTAAAAAAGGAGGTAGGCAGAAAGCGGGTAATTTTAGGCCAGTGAGCTTAACTTTGGTAGTAGAGAAGATGCTGGAATCTATCATCAAGGAATAAATAGCGAGGCATCTGGATGGAAATTGTCCCATTGGGCAGACACAGCATGGGTTCATAAAGGGCAGGTCGTGCCTAACTAATTTAGTGGAATTTTTTGAGGACATTACCAGTGCGGTAGATAACAGGGAGCCAATGGATGTGGTATATCTGGATTTCCAGAAAGCCTTTGACAAGGTGCCACACAAAAGGTTGCTGCATAAGATAAAGATGCATGGCATTAAGGGTAAAGTAGTAGCATGGATAGAGGATTGGTTAATTAATAGAAAGCAAAGTGTGGGGATTAATGGGTGTTTCTCTAGTTGGCAATCAGTAGCTAGTGGTGTCCCTCAGGGATCAGTGTTGGGCCCACAATTGTTCACAATTTACATAGATGATTTGGAGTTGGGGACCAAGGGCAATGTGTCCAAGTTTGCAGACGACACTAAGATGAGTGGTAAAGCAAAAAGTGCAGAGGATACTGGAAGTCTGCAGAGGGATTTGGATAGGTTAAGTGAATGGGCTAGGGTCTGGCAGATGGAATACAATGTTGACAAATGTGAGGTTATCCATTTTGGTAGGAATAACAGCAAAAGGGATTATTATTTAAATGATAAAATATTAAAACATGCTGCTGTGCAGAGAGACCTGGGTGTGCTAGTGCATGAGTCGCAAAAAGTTGGTTTACAGGTGCAATAGGTGATTAAGAAGGCAAATGGAATTTTGTCCTTCATTGCTAGAGGGATGGAGTTTAAGACTAGGGAGGTTATGCTGCAATTGTATAAGGTGTTTAGTGAGGCCACACCTGGAGTATTGTGTTCAGTTTTGGTCTCCTTACCTGAGAAAGGATGTACTGGGGCTGGAGGGTGTGCAGAGGAGATTCACTAGGTTAATCCCAGAGCTGAAGGGGTTGGATTATGAGGAGAGGTTGAGTAGACTAGGACTGTACTCGTTGGAATTTAGAAGGATGAGGGGGAATCTTATAGAAACATATAAAATTATGAAGGGAATAGATAGGATAGATGCGGGCAGGTTGTTTCCACTGGTGGGTGAAAGCAGAACTCGGGGGCATAGCCTCAAAATAAGGGGAAGTAGATTTAGGACTGAGTTTAGAAGGAACTTCTTCACCCAAAGGGTTGTGAATCTATGGAATTCCTTGCCCAGTGAAGCAGTAGAGGCTAACCACTGCGCCACCTTGCTGCCTTTTTGAACAGGAATAACTGATTAAAATAAAGAGACAGGCTGTCAAAGCTTTTCATCTTGCACTCACGGGATAGACACAAGGATGGGCAGCGCGGTGGTGCAGTGGGTTAGCACTGCGGCCTCGTGGCGCCGAGGTCCCAGGTTCGATCCTGGCCCTGGGTCACTGTCCGTGTGGAGTTTGCACATTCTCCCCGTGTCTGCGTGGGTTTCACCCCCCCAACCCAAAGATGCGCAGGGTAGGTGGATTGACCACGCTTAATTGGGATAAATTTTAAAAACATGTGTTAAAAAAAAAGGACGGGCAGAAGAATACCGAACGAGTGCAAGGCCATACGTTTTGTGACTTGTTTATCTTTTCCCCAATATTCACCAATTTTCACCATTATTCAAGAGTAACTGATGTAAATTGCTGATTGGGGAGATGAACGTTACATAAATGTGCCCCGTAAACAATCTCTCCGTGTTGGAAAGCAATGCTCGCCATCGCCGCCTGGAGGGCAATTAGGGATGGGCAATTAATGTCGGCCTAACCAGAGATACCACACCCATTAAATAAATAACGTTTTTTTTAGAGATTCCGAGGACTGAATCTTTAGGCTCCAAATTGCGTTGAGTGTGAAGATCGGCGGCCACACAATTTCGTGTCTCCAGCTGGTGTGTTGTTTCCCCGATTCCTTCCTGCCAAACAGTGGGTAGCCAATCTGACGGGTTAATGACCACGGGAGCCCTTTTGTCACAGAAATCCAGTCCCGCCTTCCTGCGTCCGGAGACATTGGGGCCATCTCCCTGGAGGGGGTGTCCCAGCAGAGATATCCTCACCCCCTGCACATCACTGCCACCCCCCCCCCCTCACCCCCACCCCCGGTGTCTCAGCTGCTGAAGTCCTTTTTCAAGTTGGGTTAAATATGTTGACAAGAGGCTTCTTTCATTCTAAGTGGCCCCGTCCCTCTGAAAAGGCAACTTGCTGTTTTTTTCAGTCCTAGAGGACCTTCTATTGTCCCTCTAACTTACAGAGCTCGTCCACCATCCTTAATTAGATGGCAAGCCCTTCTCGTTAAGCGGCCAATTCTTTGGCTACAGGAGCAGGTCAGAGGCAGAGACGCCCAAGGCGAATAACTCACCTCCTGACCCCACAAATCCAGTCCACCATCTACAGGGCACAAGTCAGGAGTGTAATGGAATACTCTCCACTTGCCTGGATGAGTCCAGCTCCAGCAACACTCAAGAAGCCCAGGACAAACCGGCTGGTGGATTGCTCCTCCTTCCACAAACATTCACTCCCTCCAGCACAGACGCACAGTGGCAGCCGTGTGTACCATCTGTAACAGTGTTTTTCAAACTTTTTTCCCAGGACCCATTGTGCCAACCAGCCGACCTTCGCGATCGTGCCGGCTGACCTTCCCAACACACGCCATGCTCGCTTAACCTTAATGCGAAAGGTTCTTACGATCTCACTCCAATCAGGTTCAAAGGAGGAGAGGACAATGCACATGTCAGGTGCAGACTTCAGCCATTTCCTTTGTGCTGTCTTCATCTTCCTGAGAATCGAAAATCCAACCTCGCACATGTAGGTCATCGTGAAGGGCAATAGCAACAAAATGCTTGTTTTACTCAGCACTGGATATTCCTGGGAGATGCTACTCCAGCATGCTAAAAGCTTCATGGGCTTTTGGCATGTTTGTAATGTGTTATCACAGGTCAGGTACAGCAGTGTAGTCTTTTGGTGTCAGCTCTATGTTAACAGCTGACCCTGGAGTCTTGACCTCAAAAGGAATCTTCCACCCACCATTTCTCTTTCAAAATCTGAAAGTTCTCCTGTTATTTGTCCATCCTTCCCAGTAAATAACACACTTGGGCTTTGCATTGGCACAATTGACAAAACCATACCTCAAGAAATTATCTTTATACTGCTTTGTTCCCGAGGCAAGTTTATTTTTTTGTAGACTGTTAACAGAGAGCTCTGGACAGAGCTGACATGAGCTTGTCCTGCCCTGGAGTCTCCAGCAGATTCAGATGTGAGACCCTGGCCAGTATGTACACTGCTTATTTGTGTTTCTGGCTGACTCTTGTAATAAAACAATTCACCTTCACTGTCCTCTTGCCTTGCTTGCTAGCAGCTGGAACATGGCAGAATCGCTCCTCTGAGATTTGGTGCTAATATCACCTACATAGAAGGCGCTTGACGTCAAGTATTGGTGTTGGGTGTGTGACCTGCCCACTGCTGTTGCTCATAGCTGGAAGACTGCACATAGCCTCATTTCCTTCTCATTGCAAAGGCGGCAGCGGCTGTCATTCTCAATAAAAATGCCGGTGGCGGCTGTTGGGCACTTCTCCCGTGATCGGGACTACCGTGGGAAGAACGTGACCAATCGCTCCGCGACCCTTCGGACACCCGTTTGCGAGCCACCCTCAGGTCACGCCCCACACACTGAAAAACCCTGATCTACAAGATGCACTGCAGGAACTCACAAGGGTTCCTTCAACCCATGACCTCTACCATCTGGAAAGACAAGAGCAGCAGACACATGGGAACATCACCACCTGGAGGTACCCCTCCGAGCCACTTGCCATCCTGACTTGGAACTACACCATAGTTACTTCACTGTCGCTGGGTCAAATTCCTGGAACTCCCTCCCTAACAGCACGGTGGGTGTACCTACATTTGAGGGACTGCAGCGGTTCGAGAAGGCTGACCACCAGCAGCTTGTGAAGGGCAACTATGGATGGGCAATAAATGCTGATCTAACCAGCGACGCATACACCGCATGAATGAAAAAATAGTTTGGGATAAAACCAGGTGGTTGTTCCCCACAGAGAACGGGGTCCGGACCCTCTTGGACCCTCACAGCAAGGTTCCGAGGCCTCCATTAAAAACCCTGCCCATAGAGTAATGCAGCTCAGAAAGAGGCATTTGACCCAACGTGCCAGTGCTAACTCTTTGAAAGAACTATCCAATTAGACCCACCCTCCGTGTGCTCCGGTTCCCTCCCACAGTCCAAAGATGTGCAGGTTAGGTGGATTGGCCATGATAAATTCTCCCTAGGTGGGGCCATGGGGATAGGGTGGGGAGATTAGGCCTGGATGGGGTGCACTTTCAGAGGGTCATTGCAGACTCAATGGGCTGAATGGCCTCCTTCTGCACTATCAGAGTTCTATGACATCCTCCAGAGCCTTGCAATCCAAATCCCTCCTGTCTCAGTAATAACATGCTTCCACTGTCCTTTGAGTCAGATCATTTCACATCACAATAATCGGCTAACCAAAACTATTTCCTTGTGTAGCCTTTAATTCTTTCTGTCCCTCCTCCACTGCACACAGTTTCTCTTTATTTCACTCATGTCCTTTAGGGAAGGAAATCTGCCACCCTTACCAGGTCTGGCCTACATGTGACTCCAGACCCACAGCAATGTGGTCCACTCTTAACTGGCCCCTCAAGAGCAATGAAGGACGGGTAATAAATGCTGCCACAGCCTGCGACACTCACATCACATGAACACATTTTTAAAAAACTCTCTCAAAAACCCTTCATTACTTGGGACGTGTGTCTGGTTCTAAGGACGCATCCCTTTAACTTTCAGTGAGTGTGAGTCAGTGTGTGTGAGTCAGTGAGTGTGAGTCAGTGAGTGTGAGTCAGTGTGTGTGAGATTGTAATATCCAAATTCAAGTTTGCAGCAAACGGGTCTGAAAGCGACAGGCAGCAAAGTGATGACCCGGAGTTGCAGTTTTCACAGGATGTTACATTGGAGGTGTGCGTGTCAGTGTGTGTGTGTGTCAGTGTGTGTGTGTCAGTGTGTGTGTGTGTGTGTGTGTGTCAGTGTGTGTGTGTGTCAGTGTGTGTGTGTGTGTGTGTCAGTGTGTGTGTGTGTGTCAGTGTGTGTGTGTGTGTGTCAGTGTGTGTGTGTGTCAGTGTGTGTGTGTCAGTGTGTGTGTGTCAGTGTGTGTGTGTGTCAGTGTGTGTCAGTGTGTGTGTGTCAGTGTGTGTGTGCCAGTGTGTGTGTGTGTGTGTGTCAGTGTGTGTGTGTCAGTGTGTGTGTGCCAGTGTGTGTGTGTCAGTGTGTGTGAGTCAGTGTGTGTGTCAGTGTGTGTGTGTCAGTGTGTGTGGGTCAGTGTGTGTGTGTGTCAGTGTGTGTGTGTCAGTGTGTGTGTGCCAGTGTGTGTGTGTCAGTGTGTGTGAGTCAGTGTGTGTGTCAGTGTGTGTGTGTCAGTGTGTGTGAGTCAGTGTGTGTGGGTCAGTGTGTGTGTGTCAGTGTGTGTGTGTGTGTGTGTGTGTCAGTGTGTGTGTGTGTCAGTGTGTGTGTGTGTGTGTGTCAGTGTGTGTGTGTGTCAGTGTGTGTGTGTCAGTGTGTGTGTGTGTGTGTGTGTGTCAGTGTGTGTGTGTGTCAGTGTGTGTGTGTGTGTGTGTGTCAGTGTGTGTGTGTGTGTCAGTGTGTGTGTGTGTGTGTCAGTGTGTGTGTGTGTCAGTGTGTGTGTGTCAGTGTGTGTGTGTCAGTGTGTGTGTGTGTCAGTGTGTGTCAGTGTGTGTGTGTCAGTGTGTGTGTGCCAGTGTGTGTGTGTGTGTGTGTCAGTGTGTGTGTGCCAGTGTGTGTGTGTCAGTGTGTGTGAGTCAGTGTGTGTGTCAGTGTGTGTGTGTCAGTGTGTGTGGGTCAGTGTGTGTGTGTGTCAGTGTGTGTGTGTCAGTGTGTGTGTGCCAGTGTGTGTGTGTCAGTGTGTGTGAGTCAGTGTGTGTGTCAGTGTGTGTGTGTCAGTGTGTGTGTGTCAGTGTGTGTGAGTCAGTGTGTGTGGGTCAGTGTGTGTGTGTCAGTGTGTGTATGTCAATGTGTGTGTCAGTGTGTCTGTGTGTGTGTGTCAGTGTGTGTGTGTCAGTGTGTGTCAGTGTGTGTGTGTGTCAGTGCGTGTGTGTCAGTGTGTGTGTGTGTCAGTGTGTGTGTGTCAGTGTGTGTGTGTCAGTGTGTGTGTCAGTGTGTCTGTGTGTATGTGTGTCAGTGTGTGTGTGTGTCAGTGTGTGTGTGTCAGTGTGTCCGTGTGTGTGTGTGTCAGTGTGTGTGTGTCAGTGTGTCCGTGTGTGTGTGTGCCAGTGTGTGTGTGTCAGTGTGTCAATGTGAGTGTGTGAGTATGTGTCTGTGTTAGTGTGTGTGAGTGTGTGAGTGTGTGTGGGTGTGTGGGTGTGCCAGTGCCTGTGAGAGTGTGTGTGTGTCAGTGTGTGTGTGTCAGTGTGTGTGTGTCAATGTGTGTGTCAGTGTGTGTGTGTCAGTGTGTGTGTGTGTGTGTGTCAGTGTGTGTGTGTGTGTGTCAGTGTGTGTGTGTCAGTGTGTGTGTGTCAATGTGTGTCAGTGTGTCTGTGTGTGTGTGTGTCAGTGTGTGTGTGTGTCAGTGTGTCCGTGTGTGTGTGTGTCAGTGTGTGTGTGTCAGTGTGTCCGTGTCAGTTTGTCCGTGTGTGTGTGTGCCAGTGTGTGTGTGTCAGTGTGTCAATGTGAGTGTGTGAGTATGTGTCTGTGTTAGTGTGTGTGAGTGTGTCAGTGTGTGAGTGTGTGTGGGTGTGCCAGTGCCTGTGAGAGCGTGAGTGTGTCAATGTGTGTGAGTGTGTCAGTGTGACGGTGTCAGTGTGAATGTGTGAGCCAGTGTGAGTGTGTCAGTGTGTGTGTCAGTGTGTGTCAGTGTCAGCATGTGGGTGTGTGTGTCAGTGTGTATATCAGTGTGAGTGTGTCAGTGTGAGTGTGTGTGTCAGTGTAACTGTGTCAGTGTGTGTATGTCAGTGTGTGTCAGTGTGTGTGTGTGACAGTGTGAGTGTGTGGCAGTGTGTGTGTGTGTCAGTGTAAGTGTGTGGCAGTGTATGTGTGTGTCAGTCTGTGTGTCAGTGTGAGTGTGTATGTGTCAGTCTGACGGTGTCAGTGTCAGTGTGAGTGTATCAGTGTGTGTGTCAGTGCATGTGTATGTGTCAGTGTGTGTGTCAGTGTGAGTGTGTGTGTCAGTGTGTTTGTGTGTCAGTGTGTTTGTGTGTCAGTGTGAGTGTGTGTGTGTGTCAGTCTGTGTGTCAGTATGAGTGTGTGTCAGTGTGAGCGTGTGTGTCAGTGTGAGTGTGTGTCAGTGTGTTTGTGTGTCAGTTGGATTGAGTGGCAGTGTGTGTGTGTGTGTGTGTCAGTCTGTGTGTCAGTGTGTCCGTGAGTGTGTGTGCCAGTGTGTCAGTGTGTCAATGTGAGTGGGTGAGTATATGTGTGTGTTAGTATGTGTGAGTGTGTCAATGTGTGAGTGTGTGTGAGTGTGCCAGTGTCTGCGATAGTGTGAGTGTGTCAATGTGTGTGAGTGTGTTAGTGTGAGTGTGTCAGTGTGACGGTGTCAGTGTGAATGTGTGAGCCAGTGTGAGTGTGTCAGTGTGTGTGTGTCAGTGTGTGTCAGTGTCAGCATGTGTATGTGTGTCAGTGTGCATATCAGTGTGAGTGTGCCAGTGTGAGTGTGTGTGTCAGTGTGTGTATGTCAGTGTGTGTGTGTCAGTGTGTTTGTGTGTCAGTGTGAGTGTGTGGCAGTGTGTGTGTGTCAGTGTGAGTGTGTGGCAATGTATGTGTGTGTCAGTCTGTGTGTCAGTGTGAGTGTGTATGTGTCCGTCTGACAGTGTCAGTGTGAGTGGGTGAGTCAGTGTGAGAGCATCAGTGTGTGTGTCAGTGCATGTGTGTGTGTCAGTGTGATTGTGTGTCAGTGTGAGCGCGTGTCAGTGTGTGTGTGTGTCAGTCTGTGTGTCAGTGTGAGTGCGTGTCAGTGTGTTTGTGTGTCAGTGTGAGTGTGTCGCAGTGTGTGTGTGTGTCAGTCTGTGTGTCAGTGTGAGTGTGTATGTGTCAGTGTGACGGTGTCAGTGTGAGTGTGAGTCAGTGTGAGTGTATCAGTGTGTGTGTCAGTGTGTGTCAGTGTGAGCAGGCGTGTGTGTGTCAGTGTGTGTATCAGTGTGAGTGTGTCAGTGTCAGTGTGTGTGTCAGTGTGACTGTGTCAGTGTGTGTGTGTGTCAGTGTGTGTGTGTCAGTGCATGTGTCAGTGCATGTGTGAGTGTGTCAGTGTGTGTCAGTGTGAGTGTGTGTGTCAGTGTGTTTGTGTGTCAGTATGTGTGTGTGTCAGTGTGAGTGTACTAGTGGGAGTGTGTGTCAGTGCGAGTGAGTGTGACAGTGTGTGTGTGAGTCTGTGTGACCGTATTAGTTGTGAGTGTGTCAGTGTGTATGAGTGAGTGTGTCAGTGTGTGTGTGTCAGTACGAGTGTGGCAATGTGAGCGTGAGTGTGAATGTGTGTTAGCATGGGTGTGAATGTGTGTGTTAGTGAGTGTGTGTCAGTGTGTTTGTGTGTCAGTGTGTGTGTCAGTGTGTGTGTGTCAGTGTGAGTGTGCTAGTGGGAGTGTGTGTCAGTGCGAGGGTGTGTCAGTGTGAGTGTGAGTGTGTCAGTGTGAGTGAGTGTGACAGTGTGTGTGTGAGTCTGTGTGACTGTATTAGTTGTGAGTGTGTCAGTGTGTATGAGTGAGTGTGTCAGTGTGTGTGTGTCAGTATGAGTGTGGCAATGTGAGCGTGAGTGTGAATGTGTGTTAGCATGAGTGTGAATGTGCGTGTGAGTGAGTGAGTGTCAGTGTCAGTGTGTGTGTGTGTGTGTCAGTGCGAGTGTGTGTTGTTATTGACTGGGAGGAGTCCCCGGGCTGCAGTACAGACAGGCTCCAGCCTCAGTCACAGTGAGTATGTCAGTGAGTGTGACAGTGTGTGTATGAGTGTGAGTTAGTGTGAGTGTGAGTGTGTCAGTGTGTGTGTGTGAGTGTCAGTGAGTCAGTGTGACTGTGTGAGTGTGAGTGTGTGATCATTGGGAGGAAACCCCGGGCTGCAGCCTCAGTCACAGTGAGTGTGTCAGTGTGAGTGTGAGTCAGTGTGTGTGAGTCAGTGTGAGTGTGTGATCACCGAGAGGAGTCCCCGGGCTGCAGCCTCAGTCACAGTGATTGTGTCAGTGTGAGTGTGAGTCAGTGTGTGTGAGAGTGAGTCAGTATGAGTGTGTCAGTGTGAGTGTGTGATCACTGGGAGGAGTCCCCGGGCTGCAGCCTCAGTCACAGTGAGTGTGTCAGTGTGAGTGTGCGTCAGTGTGTGTGAGTCAGTGTGTGTGAGTCAGTGTGAGTGTGTGATCACCAAGAGGAGTCCCCGGGCTGCAGCCTCAGTCACAGTGATTGTGTCAGTGTGAGTGTGAGTCAGTGTGTGTGAGTGTGAGTCAGTATGAGTGTGTCAGTGTGAGTGTGTGATCACTGGGAGGAGTCCCCGGGCTGCAGCCTCAGTCACAGTGAGTGTGTCAGTGAGAGTGTGTGTGAGTGTGAGTCAGTGTGAGCGTGTGATCACTGGGAGGAGTCCCTGGGCTGCAGTCTCAGTCACTGTCAGTGTGTGTGTGTGAGTGTGATTCAGTGTGGGTGTGTCAGTGTGAGTGTGTGAACACTGGGACAAGTCCCCGGGCTGCAGCCTCAGTCACAGTGAGTGTGTCAGTGTGAGTGTGAGTCAGTGAGTGTGTGTCAGTGTGTGTATGTCAGTGTGTCAGTGTGAGTCAGTGTCAGTGTGAGTGTGTCAGTGTCAGTGTGTGTGTGTCAGTGAGTTTGAGTCAGCGTGAGTGTGTCAGTGTGAGTGTGTGTGGAAGTGTGAGTGTGTCAGTGAGTGTGTCCGTGTCAGTGTGAGCAAGTGTGAGTGTGGCAGTGTGTGTGCGTGCACGTGTCAGTGTGTGTGTCAGTGTGAGTGTATCTGTCAGTGTGAGTCAGTGTGAGTGTGTCAGTGTGAGTGCCAGTGAGTGTGACAGTGTGAGTGTGTCAGTGTCAGTGTGAGAGTCTCAGTGAGTGTGTGTCAGTGTGAGTGTGTCAGTGAGTCAGTGTGAGTGTGTGGCAGTGTGTGTGTCAGTGTGAGTGTGTGTTAGTGTGAGAGTGTCAGTGTCACTGTGAATCAGTGTCAGTGTGTGTGTGTGTATTGTTGACTGGGAAGAGTCCCCGGGCTGCAGTTCCAGCCTCAGTCACAGTGTATGTCAGTTTGAGTGTGAGTCAATGTGTGTGTGTCAGTGTGTGTGTGTCAGAGTGAGTGTGAGTCAGTGTGTGTGATCACTGGGAGGAGTCCCCGCATTCCAGCCTCAGACACAGTGAGTGTGTCAGTTTGAGTGTGAGTCAATGTGTATGTCAGTGTGAATGGGTGTGTCAGAGTAAGTGAGTCAGTGTGAGTGTGAGTGTGTGTGTGTCAGGGTGAGTGTGTATCAGTGTGTCAGAGTGAGTGTGAGTGTGTGTGTCAGTGTGAGTGTGTGATCATTGGGAGGAGTCCCTGGGCTGCAGCCTCAGTCACAGTGAGTGTGTCAGTGTGAGTGTGTGTGTGTCAGTGTGTGTGAGTGTGTGTGATCACTGGGAGGAGTCACCGCGCTGCAGCCTCAGTCACAGCGAGTGTGTCAATGTGAGTGTGTGTGTGAGTGTGAGTCAGTGTGAGTGTGTGTGTGGTCACTGGGAGGAGTCCCCGAGCTGCAGCCTCAGTCGCAGTTAGTGTGTCTGTGTCTGTGTGTGTGTGTGTGTGTGTGAGTGTGTGTCAGTGTGAGTGTGCGTGTGTGTGAGTGTGAATCAATATGAGTGTGTGATCACTGGGAGGAGTCCCCGGGCTGCAGCCTCAGTCCCAGTGAGTGTGTCAGTGTGAGTCAGTGTGCGTGTGAGTGTGAGTCAGTGTGAGTGTGTGTGTCAGTGCGAGTGTCAGTGTGAGTGTGTGTGAGTCAGTGTGAGTGTGTGATCACCAAGAGGAGTCCCCGGGCTGCAGCCTCAGTCACAGTGATTGTGTCAGTGTGAGTGTGAGTCAGTGTGTGTGAGTGTGAGTCAGTATGAGTGTGTCAGTGTGAGTGTGTGATCACTGGGAGGAGTCCCCGGGCTGCAGCCTCAGTCACAGTGAGTGTGTCAGTGAGAGTGTGTGTGAGTGTGAGTCAGTGTGAGCGTGTGATCACTGGGAGGAGTCCCTGGGCTGCCGCTTCAGTCACTGCGAGTGTGTGTGTGTGAGTGTGATTCAGTGTGGGTGTGTCAGTGTGAGTGTGTGATTAGTGGGACAAGTCCCCGGGCTGCAGCCTCAGTCACAGTGAGTGTGTCAGTGTGAGTGTGAGTCAGTGAGTGTGTGTCAGTGTGAGTCAGTGTGTGTGTGTCAGTGTCAGTGTGTCAGTGTGAGTCAGTGTCAGTGTGAGTGTGTGTGTGTGTGAGTGTGAGTGTCAGTGTGAGTGTGAGTGTGTGTGTGTGTGAGTGTGAGTGTCAGTGTGAGTGTGTGTGTGTGTCAGTGTGAGTCAGTGTGAGTGACTGATCACTGGGAGGAGTCCCCGGGCTGCAGCCTCAGTCACAGTGAGTGTGTCAGCGTGAGTGTGTGTGTGTGTATGTCAGTGTAAGTTAGTGTGAGTGTGTGATCACTGGGAGGAGCCCCCGGGCTGCAGCCTTAATCACAGTGAGTGTGTCAGTGTGAGTGTGAGTCAGTGTGTATGAGTGTCTGTGTGTGAGTGTGATCACAGGGAGGAGCCTCCGGGCTGTGCCTCAGTCACAGTGAGTGTGTCAGTGTGAGTTTGAGTCAGTGTGTGTGAGTGAGTGTGTGAGTCAGTGTGAGTGTGTGTGTATGTGAGTGTGAGTGTGTGTGTGAGTGTGAGTCAGTGTGTGAGTGTGTGTGTATGTGAGTGTGTGTGTGAGTGTGAGTCAGTGTGAGCGTGTGATCACTGGGAGGAGTCCCCGGGCTGCAGCCTCAGACACAGTGAGTGTGTCAGTGTGAGTGTGTGCGTGTGTGTGAATGTGAGTCAGTGTGAGTGTGTGATCACTGGGAGGAGTCCCCGGGCTGCAGCCTCAGTCACAGTGAGCGTGTCAGTGTGAGTGTGTGTGAATGTGAGTCAGTGTGAGTGTGAGTCAGTGTGAGTGTGTGATCACTGGGACGAGACCCCTGGCTGCAGCCTCAGTCACAGTGAGTGTGTCAGTGTGAGTGTGTGTGTGTCAGTGTGTGTCAGTGTGTGTGATCACTGGGAGGAGTCACCGCGCTGCAGCCTCAGTCACAGTGAGTGTGTCAATGTGAGTGTGTGTGTGAGTGTGAGTCAGTGTGAGTGTGTGTGTGGTCACTGGGAGGAGTCCCCGAGCTGCGGCCTCAGTCACAGTGAGTGTGTCAGTGTGAGTGTGTGTGTGTCAGTGTGTGTGAGTGTGTGTGATCACTGGGAGGAGTCAGTGTGTGTGTGAGTGTGAGTCAGTGTTAGTGTGTGTGTGTGAGTCAGTGTGAGTGTGTGATCATGCGGAGGAGTCCCCGGGCTGCAGCCTCAGTCACAGTGAGTGTGTGAGTGTGAGTCAGTGTGTGTGTGAGTGTGAGTCAGTGAGTGTGTCAAGGCAAGTGTCAGTGTGAGTGTGTGTGTGAGTCAGTGTGAGTGTCTGATCATGCGGAGGTGTCCCCGGGCTGCAGCATCAATCACAGAGAGTGTGTCAGTGTGAGTGTGTGTGTGAGTGTGTGTCAGTGTGAGTGTGCGTGTGTGTGTCAGTGTGAGTGAGTGATCACTGGGAGGAGTCCCCAGGCTGCAGCCTTAATCATAGTGAGTGTGTCAGTGTGAGTGTGAGTCAGTGTGTATGAGTGTGTGTGTGAGTGTGTGATCACTGGGAGGAGTCCCCGGGCTGCAGCCTCAGTCACAGTGAGTGTGTCAGTGTGAGTCAGTGACTGTGAGTGTGTGTGTCAGTGTGAGTCAGTGTGTGTGAGTGTGTGTGAGTGTGAGTCAGTGTGAGTGTGTGATCATTGGGAGGAGACCCCGGGCTGCAGCCTCAGTCACGGTGAGTGTGTGTGTGATTGTGAGTCAGTGTGAGTGTGTGATCACTGGGAGGAGACCCCGAGCTGCAACCTCAGTCACAGTGAGCGTGTCAGTGTGAGTGTGTGTGTGCGTGTGAGTGTAAGTCAGTGTGAGTGTGTGTGTCAGGGTGAGTGTCAGTGTGAGTGTGAATGTGAGTCAGTGTGAGTGTGTGATCACTGGGAGGAGTCCCCGGGCTGCAGCCTCAGTCACAGTGAGTGTGTGAGTGTGAGTGTGTGTGAGTGTGAGTCAGTGTGAGTGTGTGAGTCAGTGTGAGTGTGTGTGAGTGTGAGTCAGTGTGAGTGTGTGATCACTGGGAGGAGACCCCGGGCTGCAGCCTCAGTCACAGTGAGTGTGTCAGTGTGAGTGTGAGTCAGTGTGAGTCAGTGTGAGTGTGTGATCACGAGGAGGAGATCCCGGGCTGCAGCCTTAATCACAGTGAGTGTGTCAGTGTGAGTGTGAGTGTGAGTCAGTGTGAGTGTGTGATCACTGGGAGGAGTCCTGGGCTGCAGCCTCACTCACAATGAGTGTGTCAGTGTGTGTGTGTGTGTGTGAGTGTGAGTCAGTGTGACTGTGTGATCACTGGGAGGAGTCTCTGGGCTGCAGCCTCAGTCACAGTGAGTGTGTCAGTGTGAGTGTGAGTGTGTTTCAGTGTGAGTGTGCGTATGTGTGTGAGTGTAAGTTAGTGTGAGTGTTTGATCACTGGGAGGAGTCCTTGGGCTGCAGCCTTAATCACAGTGAGTGTGTCAGTGAGAGTGTGAGTCAGTGTGAGTGTGTGATCACTGGGAGGAGTCCCCAAGCTGCAGCCTCAGTGACAGTGAGTGTGTCAGTGTGAGTGTGAGTCGGTGTGTGTGAGTGTGTGTGTGAGTGTGAGTCAGTGTGAGTGTGTGATCATTGGGAGGAGTCCCTGGGCTGCAGCCGCAGTCATAGTGAGTGTGTCAGTGTGAGTGTGTGTGTGTGTGTGAGTGTGAGTCAGTGTGAGTGTGTGATCACTGGGAGGAGACCCCGGGCTGCAGCCTCAGTCACAGTGAGTGTGTCAGAGTGAGTGTGAGTGTGTGTCAGTGTGAGTGTGCGTCTGTGTGTGAGTGTAAGTTAGTGTGAGTGTGTGATCACTGGGAGGAGTCCTTGGGCTGCAGTCTTAATCACAGTGAGTGTGTCAGTTTGAGTGCATGTGTGTGAGTGTGAGTCAGTGTTAGTGTGTGATGACTTGGAGGAGTCGGGGCTGCAGCCTCAGTCACAGTGAGTGTGTCAGTGTGAGTGTGAGTCAGTGTGAGTGTGTGTGTGTGAGTGTGAGTCAGTGTGAGGATGTGATCACTGGGAGGAGTCTCTGGGCTGCAGCCTCAGTCACAGTGAGTGTGTCAGTGTGAGTGTGAGTCAGTGTGAGTGTGTGATCACTGGGAGGAGTCCCCAAGCAGCAGCCTCAGTCACAGTGAGTGTGTCAGTGTGTGTGTGAGTCAGTGTGTGTGTGTGTGTGTGTGTGTGTGAGTGTGAATCAGTATGAGTGTGTGATCACTGGGAGGAGTCCCCGGGCTGCAGCCTCAGTCACAGTGTGTGTGTCAGTTTGAGTGTGTGTCAGTGTTAGTGTGTGTGTGCGAGTCAGTGTGTGTGTGATCATGTGGAGGAATCCCCGGGCTGCAGACTCAGTCACAGTGAGTGTGTCAGTGTGAGTGTGAGTGTGTGTCAGTGTGAGTGTGCGTGTGTGTCTGAGTGTAAGTTAGTGTGAGTGTGTGATCACTGGGAGGAGTCCTTGGGCTGCTGACTTAATCACAGTGAGTGTGTCAGTTTGATTGCATGTGTGTGAGTGTGAGTCAGTGTGAGTGTGTGATCACTGGGAGGAGTCCCTAAGCTGCAGCCTCAGTCACTGTGAGTGTGAGTCAGTGTGTGTGTGAGTGTGAGTCTATGTAAGTGTGTGTGTCAGTGTTAGTGTCAGTGTCAGTGTGCGTGTGAGTCAGTGTGAGTGTGTGATCACTGGGAGAAGTCCCCGGGCTGCAGCCTTAATCACAGTGAGTGTGTCGGTTTGAGTGTGTCAGTGTGAGTGTGTGATCACTGGGAGGAGTCCGGGCTGCAGCCTCAGTCACAGTGAGTGTGTCAGTGTGAGTGTGAGTCAGTGTGTGTGTGATCACCGAGAGGAGTCCCCGGGCTGCAGCCTCAGTCACAGTGAGTGTGTCAGTGTGAGTGTGTGTGTGTAAGTGTGTGATCACTGGGAGGAATCTCCGGGCTGCAGCCTCAGTCACAGTGAGTGTGTCAGTGTGTGTGTGTGAGTGTGATCACTGGGAGGAGTCTGGGCTGCAGCCTCAGTCACAGTGAGTGTGTCAGTGTGAGTGTGATCACTGGGAGGAGTCCGGGCTGCAGCCTCAGTCACAGTGAGCGTGTCAGTGTGTGAGTGTGTCAGTGTGTGTGTGAGTGTGATCCGGGCTGCAGCCTCAGTCACAGTGAGTGTGTCAGTGTGAGTGTGTGTGTGTAAGTGTGTGATCACTGGGAGGAATCTCCGGGCTGCAGCCTCAGTCACAGTGAGTGTGTCAGTGTGTGTGTGTGAGTGTGATCACTGGGAGGAGTCTGGGCTGCAGCCTCAGTCACAGTGAGTGTGTCAGTGTGAGTGTGATCACTGGGAGGAGTCCGGGCTGCAGCCTCAGTCACAGTGAGCGTGTCAGTGTGTGAGTGTGTCAGTGTGTGTGTGAGTGTGATCCGGGCTGCAGCCTCAGTCACAGTGAGTGTGTCAGTGTGAGTGTGTGTCAGTGTGAGTGTGCGTGTGTGTGTGAGTGTAAGTTAGTGTGAGTGTGTGATCACTGGGAGGAGTCCTTGGGCTGCAGCCTTAATCACAGTGAGTGTGTCAGTTTGAGTGTGTGTGTGTGAGTGTGAGTCAGTGTGAGTGTGGGATGACTGGGAGGAGTCGGGGCTGCAGCCTCAGTCACAGTGAGTGTGTCAGTGTGAGTGTGAGTCAGTGTGAGTGTGTGTGTGTGAGTGTGAGTCAGTGTGAGGGTGTGATCACTGGGAGGAGTCTCTGGGCTGCAGCCTCAGTCACAGTGAGTGTGTCAGTGTGAGTGTGAGTCAGTGTGAGTGTGTGATTACTGGGAGGAGTCCCCAAGTTGCAGCCTCAGTCACAGTGAGTGTGTCAGTGTGAGTGTGAGTCAGTGTGTGTGTGATCACCGAGAGGGGTCCCCGGGCTGCAGCCTCAGTCACAGTGAGTGTGTCAGTGTGAGTGTGTGTGTGTAAGTGTGTGATCACTGGGAGGAATCTCCGGGCTGCAGCCTCAGTCACAGTGAGTGTGTCAGTGTGTGTGTGTGAGTGTGATCACTGGGAGGAGTCTGGGCTGCAGCCTCAGTCACAGTGAGTGTGTCAGTGTGAGTGTGATCACTGGGAGGAGTCCGGGCTGCAGCCTCAGTCACAGTGAGCATGTCAGTGTGTGAGTGTGTCAGTGTGTGTGTGAGTGTGATCCGGGCTGCAGCCTCAGTCACAGTGAGTGTGTCAGTGTGAGTGTGAGTCAGTGTGAGTGTGTGATTACTGGGAGGAGTCCCCAAGTTGCAGCCTCAGTCACAGTGAGTGTGTCAGTGTGTGTGTGAGTCAGTGTGTGTGTGTGTGTGTGTGTGAGTGTGAATCAGTATGAGTGTGTGATCACTGGGAGGAGTCCCCGGGCTGCAGCCTCAGCCACAGTGTGTGTGTCAGTGTTAGTGTGTGTGTGTGAGTCAGTGTGAGTGTGTGATCTTGCGGAGGAGTTCCTGGGCTGCAGCCTCAGTCACAGTGAGTGTGTCAGTGTGAGTGTGAGTGTGTGTCAGTGTGAGTGTAAGTTAGTGTGAGTGTGTGATCACTGGAAGGAGTCCCTGGGCTGCAGCCTCAGTCACAGTGAGTGTGTCAGTTTGAGTGTGTGTGTGTGAGTGTGAGTCAGTGTGAGTGTGTGATGACTGGGAGGAGTCGGGGCTGCAGCCTCAGTCACAGTGAGTGTGTCAGTGTGAGTGTGAGTCAGTGTGTGTGAGTGTGTGTGAGTGTGAGTCAGTGTGAGTGTGTGATCATTGGGAGGAGACCCCGGGCTGCAGCCTCAGTCACGGTGAGTGTGTGTGTGATTGTGAGTCAGTGTGAGTGTGTGATCACTGGGAGGAGACCCCGAGCTGCAACCTCAGTCACAGTGAGCGTGTCAGTGTGAGTGTGTGTGTGCGTGTGAGTGTAAGTCAGTGTGAGTGTGTGTGTCAGGGTGAGTGTCAGTGTGAGTGTGAATGTGAGTCAGTGTGAGTGTGTGATCACTGGGAGGAGTCCCCGGGCTGCAGCCTCAGTCACAGTGAGTGTGTGAGTGTGAGTGTGTGTGAGTGTGAGTCAGTGTGAGTGTGTGAGTCAGTGTGAGTGTGTGTGAGTGTGAGTCAGTGTGAGTGTGTGATCACTGGGAGGAGACCCCGGGCTGCAGCCTCAGTCACAGTGAGTGTGTCAGTGTGAGTGTGAGTCAGTGTGAGTCAGTGTGAGTGTGTGATCACGAGGAGGAGATCCCGGGCTGCAGCCTTAATCACAGTGAGTGTGTCAGTGTGAGTGTGAGTGTGAGTCAGTGTGAGTGTGTGATCACTGGGAGGAGTCCTGGGCTGCAGCCTCAGTCACAATGAGTGTGTCAGTGTGTGTGTGTGTGTGTGTGAGTGTGAGTCAGTGTGACTGTGTGATCACTGGGAGGAGTCTCTGGGCTGCAGCCTCAGTCACAGTGAGTGTGTCAGTGTGAGTGTGAGTGTGTTTCAGTGTGAGTGTGCGTATGTGTGTGAGTGTAAGTTAGTGTGAGTGTTTGATCACTGGGAGGAGTCCTTGGACTGCAGCCTTAATCACAGTGAGTGTGTCAGTGAGAGTGTGAGTCAGTGTGAGTGTGTGATCACTGGGAGGAGTCCCCAAGCTGCAGCCTCAGTGACAGTGAGTGTGTCAGTGTGAGTGTGAGTCGGTGTGTGTGAGTGTGTGTGTGAGTGTGAGTCAGTGTGAGTGTGTGATCATTGGGAGGAGTCCCTGGGCTGCAGCCGCAGTCACAGTGAGTGTGTCAGTGTGAGTGTGTGTGTGAGTGTGAGTCAGTGTGAGTGTGTGATCACTGGGAGGAGACCCCGGGCTGCAGCCTCAGTCACAGTGTGTGTCAGAGTGAGTGTGAGTGTGTGTCAGTGTGAGTGTGCGTCTGTGTGTGAGTGTAAGTTAGTGTGAGTGTGTGATCACTGGGAGGAGTCCTTGGGCTGCAGTCTTAATCACAGTGAGTGTGTCAGTTTGAGTGCATGTGTGTGAGTGTGAGTCAGTGTTAGTGTGTGATGACTTGGAGGAGTCGGGGCTGCAGCCTCAGTCACAGTGAGTGTGTCAGTGTGAGTGTGAGTCAGTGTGAGTGTGTGTGTGTGAGTGTGAGTCAGTGTGAGGATGTGATCACTGGGAGGAGTCTCTGGGCTGCAGCCTCAGTCACAGTGAGTGTGTCAGTGTGAGTGTGAGTCAGTGTGAGTGTGTGATCACTGGGAGGAGTCCCCAAGCAGCAGCCTCAGTCACAGTGAGTGTGTCAGTGTGTGTGTGAGTCAGTGTGTGTGTGTGTGTGTGTGTGTGTGAGTGTGAATCAGTATGAGTGTGTGATCACTGGGAGGAGTCCCCGGGCTGCAGCCTCAGTCACAGTGTGTGTGTCAGTTTGAGTGTGTGTCAGTGTTAGTGTGTGTGTGCGAGTCAGTGTGTGTGTGATCATGTGGAGGAATCCCCGGGCTGCAGACTCAGTCACAGTGAGTGTGTCAGTGTGAGTGTGAGTGTGTGTCAGTGTGAGTGTGCGTGTGTGTCTGAGTGTAAGTTAGTGTGAGTGTGTGATCACTGGGAGGAGTCCTTGGGCTGCTGACTTAATCACAGTGAGTGTGTCAGTTTGATTGCATGTGTGTGAGTGTGAGTCAGTGTGAGTGTGTGATCACTGGGAGGAGTCCCTAAGCTGCAGCCTCAGTCACTGTGAGTGTGAGTCAGTGTGTGTGTGAGTGTGAGTCTATGTAAGTGTGTGTGTCAGTGTTAGTGTCAGTGTCAGTGTGCGTGTGAGTCAGTGTGAGTGTGTGATCACTGGGAGAAGTCCCCGGGCTGCAGCCTTAATCACAGTGAGTGTGTCGGTTTGAGTGTGTCAGTGTGAGTGTGTGATCACTGGGAGGAGTCCGGGCTGCAGCCTCAGTCACAGTGAGTGTGTCAGTGTGAGTGTGAGTCAGTGTGTGTGTGATCACCGAGAGGAGTCCCCGGGCTGCAGCCTCAGTCACAGTGAGTGTGTCAGTGTGAGTGTGTGTGTGTAAGTGTGTGATCACTGGGAGGAATCTCCGGGCTGCAGCCTCAGTCACGGTGAGTGTGTCAGTGTGTGTGTGTGAGTGTGATCACTGGGAGGAGTCTGGGCTGCAGCCTCAGTCACAGTGAGTGTGTCAGTGTGAGTGTGATCACTGGGAGGAGTCCGGGCTGCAGCCTCAGTCACAGTGAGCGTGTCAGTGTGTGAGTGTGTCAGTGTGTGTGTGAGTGTGATCCGGGCTGCAGCCTCAGTCACAGTGAGTGTGTCAGTGTGAGTGTGTGTGTGTAAGTGTGTGATCACTGGGAGGAATCTCCGGGCTGCAGCCTCAGTCACAGTGAGTGTGTCAGTGTGTGTGTGTGAGTGTGATCACTGGGAGGAGTCTGGGCTGCAGCCTCAGTCACAGTGAGTGTGTCAGTGTGAGTGTGATCACTGGGAGGAGTCCGGGCTGCAGCCTCAGTCACAGTGAGCGTGTCAGTGTGTGAGTGTGTCAGTGTGTGTGTGAGTGTGATCAGGGCTGCAGCCTCAGTCACAGTGAGTGTGTCAGTGTGAGTGTGTGTCAGTGTGAGTGTGCGTGTGTGTGTGAGTGTAAGTTAGTGTGAGTGTGTGATCACTGGGAGGAGTCCTTGGGCTGCAGCCTTAATCACAGTGAGTGTGTCAGTTTGAGTGTGTGTGTGTGAGTGTGAGTCAGTGTGAGTGTGGGATGACTGGGAGGAGTCGGGGCTGCAGCCTCAGTCACAGTGAGTGTGTCAGTGTGAGTGTGAGTCAGTGTGAGTGTGTGTGTGTGAGTGTGAGTCAGTGTGAGGGTGTGATCACTGGGAGGAGTCTCTGGGCTGCAGCCTCAGTCACAGTGAGTGTGTCAGTGTGAGTGTGAGTCAGTGTGAGTGTGTGATTACTGGGAGGAGTCCCCAAGTTGCAGCCTCAGTCACAGTGAGTGTGTCAGTGTGAGTGTGAGTCAGTGTGTGTGTGATCACCGAGAGGAGTCCCCGGGCTGCAGCCTCAGTCACAGTGAGTGTGTCAGTGTGAGTGTGTGTGTGTAAGTGTGTGATCACTGGGAGGAATCTCCGGGCTGCAGCCTCAGTCACAGTGAGTGTGTCAGTGTGTGTGTGTGAGTGTGATCACTGGGAGGAGTCTGGGCTGCAGCCTCAGTCACAGTGAGTGTGTCAGTGTGAGTGTGATCACTGGGAGGAGTCCGGGCTGCAGCCTCAGTCACAGTGAGCATGTCAGTGTGTGAGTGTGTCAGTGTGTGTGTGAGTGTGATCCGGGCTGCAGCCTCAGTCACAGTGAGTGTGTCAGTGTGAGTGTGAGTCAGTGTGAGTGTGTGATTACTGGGAGGAGTCCCCAAGTTGCAGCCTCAGTCACAGTGAGTGTGTCAGTGTGTGTGTGAGTCAGTGTGTGTGTGTGAGTGTGAATCAGTATGAGTGTGTGATCACTGGGAGGAGTCCCCGGGCTGCAGCCTCAGCCACAGTGTGTGTGTCAGTGTTAGTGTGTGTGTGTGAGTCAGTGTGAGTGTGTGATCTTGCGGAGGAGTTCCTGGGCTGCAGCCTCAGTCACAGTGAGTGTGTCAGTGTGAGTGTGAGTGTGTGTCAGTGTGAGTGTAAGTTAGTGTGAGTGTGTGATCACTGGAAGGAGTCCCTGGGCTGCAGCCTCAGTCACAGTGAGTGTGTCAGTTTGAGTGTGTGTGTGTGAGTGTGAGTCAGTGTGAGTGTGTGATGACTGGGAGGAGTCGGGGCTGCAGCCTCAGTCACAGTGAGTGTGTCAGTGTGAGTGTGAGTCAGTGTGAGTGTGTGTGTGTGAGTGTGAGTCAGTGTGAGGGTGTGATCACTGGGAGGAGTCCCCAAGCTGCAGCCTCAGTCACAGTGAGTGTGTCAGTGTGAGTGTGAGTCAGTGTGTGTGTGATCACTGCGAGGAGTCCGGGCTGCAGCCTCAGTCACAGTGAGTGTGTCAGTGTGAGTGTGAGTGTGATCACTGGGAGGAGTCCGGGCGGCAGCCTCAGTCACAGTGAGTGTGTCAGTGTGAGTGTGTGAGTGTGAGTGTGATCACTGGGAGGGGTCCGGGCTGCAGCCTCAGTCACAGTGAGTGTGTCAGTGTGAGTGTGAGTCAGTGTGAGTGTGATCACTGGGAGGAGTCCGGGCTGCAGCCTCAGTCACAGTGAGTGTGTCAGTGTGAGTGTGTGAGTGTGATCACTGGGAGGAGTCCGGGCTGCAGCCTCAGTCACAGTGAGTGTGTCAGTGTGAGTGTGAGAGTGTGAGTGTGTGATCACTGGGAGGAGTCCGGGCTGCAGCCTCAGTCACAGTGAGTGTGTCAGTGTGAGTGTGAGAGTGTGAGTGTGTGATCACTGGGAGGAGTCCGGGCTGCAGCCTCAGTCACAGTGAGTGTGTCAGTGTGAGTGTGTGAGTGTGTCAGTGTGTGTGTGAGTGTGAGTCTGAGTCAGTGTGTGTGTGTGTGTGTGAGTGTGAGTCAGTGTGAGTGTGTGATCACTGGGAGGAGTCCCCGGGCTGCAGCCTCAGCCACAGTGAGTGTGTCAGTGTTAGTGTGAGTCAGTGTGAGTGTGATCACTGGGAGGAGTCCGGGCTGCAGCCTCAGCCACAGTGAGTGTGTCAGTGTGAGTGTGAGTCAGTGTGAGTGTGATCACTGGGAGGAGTCCGGGCTGCAGCCTCAGTCACAGTGAGTGTGTCAGTGTGAGTGTGAGTCAGTGTGAGTGTGATCACTGGGAGGAGTCCGGGCTGCAGCCTCAGTCACAGCAGCAGCAGCGGAGCGGGGCGATGGAGAGCCGGGAGCCGGGCAGCGCTGCCTCTGCCTCTGTCAATGTCAAGCGGAGGAACCTGGGCTTCTTCAAACCCCGACTCTACATCATGGAGCGGCGCCGCACCGACACCATCATCGATGAAGGCACCGAGGAGGAGAAAGGGAGCACCTTGCGGAGGAGCCAGTCTGATCGCACAGAGTACAGCCACAAACTGAAAGGTAAGAGGGAGAGGGGGAGAGGAGAGAGGGAGAGGGGGAGAGGAGAGAGGGAGAGGGGGAGACGGGGAAAGGAGATAGAGAGAGGGAGAGGGGGAAAGAAGATAGAGAGAGGGGGAAAGGAGAGAGGGGAGGGAGAGGGGGAAAGGAGAGAGGGAGAGGGGGTACGGAGTTAGAGAGAGGGGGAGAGGGGGAAAGGAGAGAGGGAGAGGGGGAAAGGAGAGAGGGAGAGAGAGAAAGGAGAGAGGGAGAGGGGGAAAGGAGATAGAGAGAGAGAGGGGGAGAGGAGAGAGGGAGAGGGGGAGAGGAGAGAGGGAGAGGGGGAGAGGAGAGAGGGAGAGGGGGAGACGGGGAAAGGAGATAGAGAGAGAGGGAGAGGGGGAAAGAAGATAGAGAGAGGGGGAAAGGAGAGAGGGGAGGGAGAGAGGGAGAGGGGGAAAGGAGAGGGGGAAAGGAGAGAGGGAGAGGGGGTACGGAGATAGAGAGAGGGGGAGAGGGAGAAAGGAGAGAGGGAGAGGGGGAAAGGAGAGAGGGAGAGAGAGAAAGGAGAGAGGGAGAGGGGGAAAGGAGATAGAGAGGGAGAGGGGGAAAGGAGATAGAGAGGGGGAAAGGAGAGAGGGAGAGAGGGAAAGGAGAGAGAGGGGGAACGGAGATAGAGAGGGATAGGGGGAAAGGAGATAGAGAGAGGGAGAGGGGGAAAGGAGGGAGGGAAAGGAGCGAGGGAGAGGGGGCGAGGGAGAGAGAGGGAAAGGAGAGAAGGGGAGAGGGGAGAAAGGATATAGAGAAAGGGAGAGAGAGATGGAGAATTCAGGGCAGGGTCAGCCAAAGACATCTGAAATAGTCCTCCTTAAATGTTCGGTAACTCTTCACCTTTGGAGATTCGAGGTCAGCTGGTGGCAGCCAAAAGTCTAGGAGTTGGACACTAGATGGGGGGGGGGAGGAAGTGTACCCATTCCAGACACTGGGGATAATGCAAGTTCCTCACCCACAACTTATTAAACTCACCTGAAACAACAGATTGCAAGGTGAATGAGTGGATTGCACAGCCAGACCGATGGGCTCTGCCCAGGGGGAGATATTAAACCCAGCACCCACTGTGTGTCAGGTGAGATGGAGGGTAGCATGGGGTTATGGAACTCTGAGCAACATCAGTTTGAACCCCAGTGTCAGTGCTATCCCAGGTGCACAAATCGTACACATCAGTGATTGGCTCATTGAATCTAACAGATTGTTCCTTTGGATGTTATTAATAGGTTGATATCATTAGATAGAGTACAGACCGACCCGCACTTGCAAACTCATGATTGGGCCATACTTGCTGAACAATCCTGAGTGCATTAACAGCTACACTAATAACCAATTTAAGATAGTAAGTTGCGCACTTAACACGCATCAGGAGCATTTGGTAGAAGCGGAATACAATCAGTCACAGGGACCCATTCTCTGCAAACAGAAGGAATATGTCCAAGCCTATCGTTCCCCATGGTTTTCTCCATGGCAATGCATCAGCCGATGAGAATCAACATGTCAACCCAATCTGAACCCTTTTCTGCTGTAGCATAAATTGTTGTGATCGTTTGAAATTTGGCATTTTTACAATTGTCTTGATGAGTGTAAAACGAAAAGCTTCAGCAACACGTCTCTCTTTTCAGCTATAACCAAGCTTTGAAATATTCTAACTTGCACCAGGTCCAGCTCCCCCTTCACCTCTTGTGCACGCGTCCATACGCGAGCTCCCAGTCCAACACTTCAATCTCAAACCTCCAATCTTCATATAGAAATTGTGCTGTGACCTCCCCTCCCCCTGCAATTGTCTGCCCTACAAAATAAAAGGACCTGCTCATTAATCTGGAGCGTTTGTGCGGCCCTGGTGATCTTTGTGTTAAAATGATGCCTTTGGTTATGATGTTTTCGTAATGAAATGAAGTAGAATGTAATCGGAAGTTCTTTATTTAAAAAGATACAGATTTTAATTTGTATTATTGGAAAGATTTAGTAAAAGAGGAATCTACAGCAATTGACGGGCCTGTGGAAACTTTCCTAGAGTGTATGAGGATGCCTTAAGGGCGGACGGTATTTACATTTACTGAAATTTATTTGTTTTTAATCTTAACCTTAAGCTTTAAAAACCACAAATCAGCTCTTAAAATCTATTTCAAACTTGGAAAGTGGTTTATGATTCAGGTTTGCCGCCTCTGTTAGAACTGCTTTTGAATGGGCAGCACGGTGGCGCAGTGGGTTAGCCCCGCTGCCTCACGGCGCCGCGGTCCCAGGTTCGATCCCGGCTCTGGGTCACTGTCAGTGTGGAATTTGCACATTCTCCCCGTGTTTGCGTGGGTTTCGCCCTCACAGCCCTGAAAAAATGTGCAGGCTAGGTGGATTGGCCATGCTAAATTGACCCTTAATTGGAAAAAATTAATTGGGTACTCTAAATTTATTTTAAAAAAAGAACTGCTTACATCTCCCTGTACGCTCCTGTCTGACTGTCAGGTGCTTAATCCAATCCAACAGCAGCTCGACCTGTACGCCCTGAGTTCAGTTCCAGCCTCGGGGGATTGTTGGAGTTTGCACTTCCTCCCCGTGTCTGCGTGGGTTTCCTCTGGGTGCTCCGGTTTCCTCCCACAGTCCAAAGATGTGCAGGTTAGGTGGATTGGCCGTGCTAAATTGCCCCTTAGTGTCCAAAAGGTTAGGTGGGGTTACTGAGTTACAGGGAGGGGGTGGAGGCGTGGGCTTAAGTAGGGTCCCCCTTCGGTGCAGACTCGATGGGCCGAATGGCCTCCTTCTACACTTGTAAATTTTATGAATTCTATGATTCAGTTTTAAGTGTTCATTGTATCCATCATTCGTTGTTTTCGAGATAGTTGTGAGCTGGATTTCTACAAGGACGCAGAGCTGTGATTCTGTGAGTTGTAGCTGGCTTACCGATCGGTACACGAGAGGGTTAAACATGAGCTCATCTCTGAATGAATCATTGTGTAATCAGAGCTGGGACTTGGCTCAGTTACATCTCATATCATAAGCACAATGTGATCTACCTGAGCCAACAGGTGCATAGCTGGAGACATGATGTAATGTGTTAACAGTTCCTGGTGAACAGGTGAGTTCTGCATTCTCCAAAGCCCAAAGACCTTACGAGGAAACAGCAAAATTCACAGTTTGACAGGCAGTACAGACGTTTTATGATAATGAAGTGTACGCATTCGTCAGAATATTCTCGAGGGGAATTTCCCTGTAGTTACCGTGTTGGCGTTGCTCAAACCATTGTTTTTTTTTACAAGCTAAAGTTTTAGAATGAATTACATTTTAATTTAACTTTTTATTCTAAATAATATGAATGAGCTGAATTGCATTTGGAATCACAGGGAACTGTTATAAACAAAAAAACCATCAGGTAAAATAATAAATCATCCTGCATTGAATCATCCGCAATTCAACCTAAGGAATACCAGCATCTATTTGTCAAGGTGACCTATATATGAGTCACTTCCTAGTGCTGTTCACACGATGCAACTTACTGGACAGGTGCACATTCCTGTACTCCCCTCTATTCCTTGCTGTGAGCACAGAATTAAAATACAAGGTATTGGTGTCTTTCCAAAACTTGGAAACTAAAACAAAATAGATTACACCACAGTAACAATCTGCATTCATATACCGCCTCCAATGTGGTAAAACATCCCAAGGTGCATCACAGGAGTGATTATCAAGCAGATTTTGGCAACAAACCACATAAGGAAATATTGTGGATAGGTGACGAAAAGCTTGATCAGAGTGGGAGCTTTAAGGAGTGCCTTAAAGCAGTGTTTTTCAAACTTTTTTTCCTGGGACCCACTTTCACCAACCAGCGGAACTTTGGGACCCACGCTGGCCAATGTTAGCGACCCACGCTGGCCGACCTTCACAACACACCATTACTGCTCACCTTTAATGCTTGGCCCTCACGACCTCACTTGCTTCGTCATTGAATGCTACATTTCTGCAAAGGACTTCAGCGGACGATTTAAGTTCTCGCTGCATCCTTTCAAAAATTCAAAAGATTTGCCCTCAAACTCGCCGTGCTTAATCTTGAAATTTGAGGGTTTTAAACTTTCATTTGCCAGAACTTCCCTGAATACAACACACATGGGTTTTGCATCCTGATTTGCATTGCCACAATAAAGCCATACCTCAAGAAATCATCTCTATACTGCTTTGTTCCCAATTTCAGCATCTTCTTAATGGGCTGTTCACCAGAGGCCCTGAAGCTCGCACCAGCACTCCTTTGTCCTGTTGTGGACTCTCCTGCGCAGCTCACACCATAAATTTCATAGAATTTACAGTGCAGAAGGAGGCCATTCGGCCCATCGAGTCTGCACCGGCTCTTGGAAAGAGCACCCTACCCAAGGTCCACACCTCCACCCTATCCCCATAACTCAGTAACCCCACCCAACACTAAGGGCAATTTTGGACACTAAGGGCAATTTATCATGGCCAATCCACCTACCCTGCACATCTTTGGACTGTGGGAGGAAACCGGAGCACCCAGAGGAAACCCACGCACACACGGGGAGGATGTGCAGATTCCGCACAGACAGCGACCCAAGCCGGGATCGAACCTGGGACCCTGGAGCTGTGAAGCAATTGTGCTATCCACAATGCTACCGTGCTGCCCCCTACAATGCTGCCCCACCAGCACTGCTTGGTCCTGTTGTGGACTCTCCTGTGCAGCTCTCTCCAGCAGATTCAGTTCTGAAATCCTGCCCTGTTTGTGACTCTGGCCCTCTCTTCCTTATTATAAAATAACCCATCTTCAGTTCTTCACTCAGTTCTGTTGCTTGCTTGCTGGCAGCTACGAAATGGAGGAATCTCTCCTCCATGATTTTGCAGCCAAAACACGGGTGTACAGGGCAGGTAGCATCAGTATACATGGCAGGCGCGTGACCTTCTCTCTGAGGCTGCCTCTGGCAGTAAGACTCCATCATTCATATGTAAAGGCCGGTCGCGGCCGCCATTCTTTATTTGACTTTGAAACTCTATTTCCAATACCTTGGGCGGGATTATCTAATAATGGAGCAATGTCCACACGCCGGCGTGAACGCTCTCCGAAAGTGAGGAATTCTCCCCTTTCTAGGGGGCGAGGTTGCCGCCGGAGTGGTCCCCGCAGCTCCAGCCGGCGCGGAACGGCCCGTGCGAGTTCGCGCATGCGTGGAACGGCCGCCGTATTTCCGCGCATGCACGGGGGTTCCCGTCTCCGCGCCGGCCCCCGAGCAATATGCCGGAGCCCTACTGGGGCCCGGCGCACAGTAAAGTAGACCCCCACGGAACCACCCCGCCCGCCGATCGGTAGGCCCCGATCGCGGGCCAGGCCACCGTGAGGCCTCGCCCCCCCCCCCCCCACCCCTCCCACTGGGGTCGGATCCCCCCCCCCGGCTCCAGGACTGCCCCCGCACACTCACCTTCCAGGTCCCGCTGTGTGGGAGGTGAATAATCCACGGCGGCGGCACTCGGCCCATTGGGGCCCGGAGAATCGCCGGGGGGGGGGGGGGGGGGGCGCTGTCAGTGGCCCCTGACCGGCGCGGTGGCGATCCCGCGGACGCCTGAAAAACGGCGCCGGAGAATGGGGAGTCCGGCGCCTGGTCGGAGAATCCTGGCCCTTATTTTTCCAAGTTTATGACTTTCAGTTGAACATGCGCATCCTTACATTTACACACAACCTTTATTTTAAATATATAGTAAAAAGTACAATCTTGTTTTCACTTTACAAACTATGACTTTAGACTGGATGAAGTAAATTGTCAAGCACACACAGTGACACACTATCTTTAAAAATAAATAAATTTAGGAGTACCCCATTATTTTTCTCCAATTAAGGGGCAATTTAGCGCGGCCAATCCACCTAACCTGCACATCTTTGGGTTGTGGGGGTGAGACCCACAGAGACACGGGGAGAATGTGCAAACTCCACACGGACAGTGACCCAGGGCCAGGATCGAACCTGGGACCTCAGCACCGTGAGGCAGCAGGGCTCACCCACTGCGCCACCGTGCTGCCCCACACTATTTCTTACTGGTTCCACTGCATTGCACTATCCAAATATCCAAGTCACCTCCTTCTCCATTCTCACCACAGGCACTTACTTCCTGGTTTGCAGAGATTGCCGACACACAGTGATGACTGTGTAGGTTTCTGTCAGAGTTGGCCTGTGCCAACTGTATTGATGGCCTTGTTTGATCGGTATTCCTGGCTGACAAACCGGGCCTGGCTTCCCTCTCACTGTCCAGGAGCTGTGTCCACCCCAGTCACAGACCGCTGACCACTTCCCGACCACTACTTCCCGTTGTGGGAGTGCAAGCGGACGTTCTGCCGGCCGTTGAACTGCTTGACCTCGGAGCCGCAGGATGCAGACGGCCAATCGGTGGCGGGGGGGACGTGACGAGCAACGCGCAGAGGGCGAGCACCAGAGCGGAGCTCCAAGCTGGGGCCACCTCGGTTAGCATTGCGGGCCCACATGGATGCCCGTCAGCCCCTAACCCCCCCCCCCCCCTCCTACCCCGTCCACACGAGGTGACCGGCACACAACCCAGCCTTGCGCCGCCCCATCCCCTCAAACGCCACAACCAATCAGGGACAGCCCGGGCTGGCAATCTAAACAACCAGTCGCGGCCATTGGGGACTCCTTCCCGTTATTGGGAGGGCCACAACCAATCGCTCCACGACCCTCCTGACACATGCCCCGTGACCCACTCGCGGGTCGCTACCCTGAGTTTGTAAAGCCCAGCCTCAAAGGACAATACAGAGGTGGATAGGTTTAGCACGAGAACTTCAGATTTCCTAATAGGGCCCAGACAACTGAAGGAATGGACATCATTGGTGGAGCGATGGAAAATGGTGATGTGCACTCGGCCAGAATTGGCGGAGAGCAGGGATCTCGGTGGATGCAGGTTATAGAGAAAAGGACAAAGAAAACTGTGGAGTGATTTGAAGACGAGGATGTGAATTTTAAAATGTTGGCATTGCTGGACCGGGAGCTGTTGTAGATGAATGAGGACAGGAGGGAGGGGTGAATGGGAAGGTGCAGGTTAGGATGGAGGTGGCAGAGTTTTGGATAAGCTTAGGGCAGCACGGTGACGCAGTGGTTAGCACTGCTGCCTCACGGTGCCGAGGTCCCAGGTTCAATCCCAGCTCTGGGTCACTGTCTGTGTTTGTGTGTCTGCGTGGGTTTCGCCCCCACAACCCAAAGATGTGCAGGTTAGGTGGATTGGCCACGCTAAATTGCCCCTTAATTGGAAAGAAAATAATTAGGTACTCTAAATTTATTTTTTAAAAAGCAAAGCTGTGGGGTGGGATTCTCCCCGACGCCAAAATCAGGAACAGCGATCGGGCGGAGAATGGCTCCCGGGGCCAAAATTGCGGCAGGCGGCGATTTGCTGCCACGACGCTCTGCCCCCTCCAAATCGCCGACATCGCGACTCACACCGTGCGCAGTCGCAACACTGTTGGACAGTCATTAGCAGACCCACCCACGATGCTCCGCCTCCGATGGACTGAGTTCCCAACGGCACGGGCCACATGTGGTCTCAGCGGTCGTGAGCCTGGCGTGGTGGCTGTGGGGTGAGAGGTGGAGGGCGGGCGGACAGTGTCCAGCACCGCCTCACTCACCTGAGATCCTTGCCGCTGGCCGGGGGGGGGGGGCGTCTGCCGGGGCTGGGGGGATTGGTGGGGGGTGGCCAGGAGGTGGGCTGTGGGGTCGGGGTGGGCGGGTCCGCGGTCCGGCACGGCCAGCGCTATCTTTTTGGGCGCGATCGGTGCGCGTGTGGGGGGTGTAGGCGTGCGTGCCGCTGCAGCTTGTCAACCCGGTGCAGCACGGACCCGGTGATTCTCCCACCGTTTTCCGCACGTTCTGCGGGTGTTTCACACGGCGCCGGTGCTAGCCCCTCACCGGGAGTGGAGGCGGTGGGGGTTTCGCGCAGATTTTCCTGTTGTGAAACACCACAGTTTCTCTGTTTGCATCGACACTTAGCCTCAGGAACAGAGAATCGTGGTCACTGGAGAATAATAGAGTACGACATATTCTGTGTCTGAAGACGATCAAACTATTGGAACAGTGAATCAGACATCATGACAATGTCCGTGATTATTTGGGTTCATGAGGAAATTGAGGGAGATCCACAGTTAAGTTTTCCAAACCTCTAGATTTCCAAGTGATGAAATTGCAATTTAACTTATTTGGATAGTGCAAGGTGCTGACTTTGGCATTGGCTCCTGTCCGATACATTCAGTGTTTAAACAGTCAGCTGCAGATTATCTAGAATTTGGACCAGAGGTAGCTTTTAACTCAAACAAACTGTCTTCTTGCAACTGCAATGAGTCATGTATGGTTTATTCCTGTTCCTGCAGAATGTTCCTGTGCTAATCATATTGTTATCAGCCCAACCCAAAGAAAAAGATGAATGGTTCACACCACAGACTCATTCATTGTCACTATCGAGCATCATTATTCAACAAAGTGGCACTTTCTTTGTCTCCTTCATTGTTGGTTGTCTGGCCAAGATCTGTCATACCGCACTTGAATGAGGCAGACAGTTTGGATGCAGCCTGCAGTCTCCTCAGTGAGAGACGAGGACATTGTCTTCAAACACAAAGGCTGCCTCACCTCACGCAACCATACATTAAACACGGCCCGTATCTAAGGAAGGATGTGCTGACCTTGGAAAGCGTCCAGAGGACGTTCACAAGAATGATCCCTGGAATGGACAGTTTGTCGTATGAGGAACGGTTGAGGACTCTGGGTCTGTACTCGTTGGAGTTTAGAAGGATGAGGGAGGATCTTATTGAAAGGTACAGATTACTGCGAGGCCTGGATAGAGTGGACGTGGAGAGGATGTTTCCACTTGTCGGAAAAACTAGAACCAGAGGTCACCATCTCAGACTAAAGGGACGAACTGAGGGATGCAGTTAGTGTCCCTGCTGATTTTACCTGCAGGAAGTGCTGCCATCTCCAGCTCCTCCAAGACCGAGTTAGGGAACTGGAGCTGGAGTTGGAAGAACTTCGGATCATTCGGGAGGCAGAAGGGGTCATAGATAGCAGCTTCAGGGAATTAGTTACACCAAAGATTGGAGATAGGTGGGTAACTGTAAGAGGGACTGGGAAAAAGCAGTCAGTGCAGGGATCCCTGCGGTCGTTCCCCTGAGAAACAAGTATACCGCTTTGGATACTTGTGGGGGGGGGGACTTACCAGGGGTAAGCCATGGGGTACGGGCCTCTGGCACGGAGTCTGTCCCTGTTGCTCAGAAGGGAAGGGGGGAGAGGAGCAGAGCATTAGTAATTGTGGACTCTATAGTCAGGGGCACAGATAGGAGATTTTGTGGGAGCGTGAGAGACTCACGTTTGGTATGTTGCCTCCCAGATGCAAGGGTACGTGATGTCTCGGATCGTGTTTTCCGGGTCCTTAGGGGGAGGGGGAGCAGCCCCAAGTCGTGGTCCACATTGGCACTAACGACATAGGTAGGAAAGGGGACAAGGATGTCAGGCAGGCTTTCAGGGAGCTAGGATGGAAGCTCAGAACTAGAACAAACAGAGTTGTTATCTCTGGGTTGTTGCCCGTGCCACGTGATAGTGAGATGAGGAATAGGGAGAGAGAGCATTTAAACACGTGGCTACAGGGATGGTGCAGGCGGGAGGGATTCAGATTTTTGGATAACTGGGGCTCTTTCTGGGGAAGGTGGGACCTCTACAGACAGGATGGTCTACATCTGAACCTGAGGGGCACAAATATCCTGGGGGGGAGATTTGTTAGTGCTCTTTGGGGGGGTTTAAACTAATGCAGCAGGGGCATGGGAACCTGGATTGTAGTTTTAGGGTAAGTGAGAATGAGAGTATAGAGGTCAGGAGCACAGATTTGACGTCGCAGGAGGGGGCCAATGTTCAGGTAGGTGGTTTGAAGTGTGTCTACTTCAATGCCAGGAGTATACCAAACAAGGTAGGGGAACTGGCAGCATGGGTTGGTACCTGGGTCTTCGATGTTGTGGCCATTTCGGAGACATGGATAGAACAGGGACAGGAATGGATGTTGCAGGTTCCGGGGTTTAGGTGTTTTAGTAAGCTCAGAGAAGGAGGCAAAAGAGGGGGAGGTGTGGCACTGCTAGTCAAGAGCAGTATTACGGTGGCGGAGAGGATGCTAGATGGGGACTCTTCTTCCGAGGTAGTATGGGCTGAAGTTAGAAACAGGAAAGGAGAGGTCACCCTGTTGGGAGTTTTTTATAGGCCTCCTAATAGTTCTAGGGATGTAGAGGAAAGGATGGCGAAGATGATTCTGGATATGAGCGAAAGTAACAGGGTAGTTATTATGGGAGACTTTAACTTTCCAAATATTGACTGGAAAAGATATAGTTCGAGTACAATAGATGGGTCGTTTTTTGTACAGTGTGTGCAGGAGGGTTTCCTGAAACAATATGTTGACAGGCCAACAAGAGGCGAGGCCACGTTGGATTTGGTTTTGGGTAATGAACCAGGCCAGGTGTTGGATTTGGAGGTAGGAGAGCACTTTGGGGACAGTGACCACAATTCGGTGACGTTTACGTTAATGATGGAAAGGGATAAGTATACACCGCAGGGCAAGAGTTATAGCTGGGGGAAGGGCAATTATGATGCCATTAGACGTGACTTGGGGGGGATAAGGTGGAGAAGTAGGCTGCAAGTGTTGGGCACACTGGATAAGTGGGGCTTGTTCAAGGATCAGCTACTGCGTGTTCTTGATAAGTATGTACTGGTCAGACAGGGAGGAAGGCGTCGAGCGAGGGAACCGTGGTTTACCAAGGAAGTGGAATCTCTTGTTAAGAGGAAGAAGGAGGCCTATGTGAAGATGAAGTGTGAAGTTTTGGTTGGGGCGATGGATAGTTACAAGGTAGCGAGGAAGGATCTAAAGAGAGAGCTAAGACGAGCAAGGAGGGGACATGAGAAGTATTTGGCAGGAAGGATCAAGGAAAACCCAAAAGCTTTCTATAGGTATGTCAGGAATAAGCGAATGACTAGGGAAAGAGTAGGACCAGTCAAGGACAGGGATGGGAAATTGTGTGTGGAGTCTGAAGAGATAGGCGAGATACTAAATGAATATTTTTCGTCAGTATTCACTCAGGAAAAAGATAATGTTGTGGAGGAGAATGCTGGGCCCCAGGCTAATAGAATAGATGGCATTGAGGTACGTAGGGAAGAGGTGTTGGCAATTCTGGACAGGCTGAAAATAGATAAGTCCCCGGGACCTGATGGGATTTATCCTAGGATTCTCTGGGAGGCCAGGGAAGAGATTGCTGGACCTTTGGCTTTGATTTTTATGTCATCATTGGCTACAGGAATAGTGCCAGAGGACTGGAGGACAGCAAATGTGGTCCCTTTGTTCAAAAAGGGGAGCAGAGACAACCCCGGCAACTATAGACCGGTGAGCCTCACGTCTGTAGTGGGTAAAGTCTTGGAGGGGATTATAAGAGACAAGATTTATAATCATCTAGATAGGAATAATATGATCAGGGATAGTCAGCATGGCTTTGTGAAGGGTAGGTCATGCCTCACAAACCTTATTGAGTTCTTTGAGAAGGTGACTGAACAGGTAGACGAGGGTAGAGCAGTTGATGTGGTGTATATGGATTTCAGCAAAGCATTTGATAAGGTTCCCCACGGTAGGCTATTGCAAAATATACGGAGGCTGGGGATTGAGGGTGATTTAGAGATGTGGATCAGAAATTGGCTAGCTGAAAGAAGACAGAGGGTGGTGGTTGATGGGAAATGTTCAGAATGGAGTACAGTCACAAGTGGAGTACCACAAGGATCTGTTCTGGGGCCGTTGCTGTTTGTCATTTTTATCAATGACCTAGAGGAAGGCGCAGAAGGGTGGGTGAGTAAATTTGCAGACGATACTAAAGTCGGTGGTGTTGTCGATAGTGTGGAAGGATGTAGCAGGTTACAGAGGGATATAGATAAGCTGCAGAGCTGGGCTGAGAGGCGGCAAATGGAGTTTAATGTAGAGAAGTGTGAGGTGATTCACTTTGGAAGGAATAACAGGAATACGGAATATTTGGCTAATGGTAAAGTTCTTGAAAGTGTGGATGAGCAGAGGGATCTAGGTGTCCATGTACATAGATCCCTGAAAGTTGCCACCCAGGTTGATAGGGTTGTGAAGAAGGCCTATGGAGTGTTGGCCTTTATTGGTAGAGGGATTGAGTTCCGGAGTCGGGAGGTCATGTTGCAGCTGTACAGAACTCTGGTACGGCCGCATTTGGAGTATTGCGTACAGTTCTGGTCACCGCATTATAGGAAGGACGTGGAGGCTTTGGAGCGGGTGCAGAGGAGATTTACCAGGATGTTGCCTGGTATGGAGGGAAAATCTTATGAGGAAAGGCTGATGGACTTGAGGTTGTTTTCGTTGGAGAGAAGAAGGTTAAGAGGAGACTTAATAGAGGCATACAAAATGATCAGGGGGTTGGATAGGGTGGACAGTGAGAGCCTTCTCCCGTGGATGGATATGGCTGGCACGAGGGGACATAACTTTAAACTGAGGGGTAATAGATATAGGACAGAGGTCAGAGGTAGGTTCTTTACGCAAAGAGTAGTGAGGCCGTGGAATGCCCTACCTGCTACAGTAGTGAACTCGCCAACATTGAGGGCATTTAAAAGTTTATTAGATAAACATATGGATGATAATGGCATAGTGTAGGTTAGATGGCTTTTGTTTCGGTGCAACATCGTGGGCCGAAGGGCCTGTACTGCGCTGTATTGTTCTATGTTCTATGTACGTTCTATGATCCTTTAAAACAGATGAGGGAGAATCTCTTCAGCCAGAGGGTGGTGAATCTGTGGAACTCTTTGCCGCAGAAGGCTGTGGAGGCCAAATCACTGACTGTTTTTAAGACAGACATATATAGGTTCTTGATTAATAAGGGGATCAGGGGTTATGGGGAGAAGGCAGGAGAATGGGGATGAGAAAAATATCAGCCATGATTGAATGGCGGAGCAGACTCGATGGGCCGAGTGGCTTAATTCTGCTCCTATGTCTTATGGTCTAACTTGGCGTGAGCCTATTGCTGGTGTCATGTGAGAGTACCTTTGAGAAATGGATGTTGAAGCAATGTACCTTTAAGAAATGCAGTGATGTCAGAGAGTGGGTGGAGCTGGGTTTTAGATCAGCCATTTTGCAGTTTTTAGTTTTCAGTTTGAAAAAAGCTTGGGTGTGTGTCTGTGTTTTGCAGTGAGCTGGATCTGCTGTGATCTCTGCCATGAAAGACTATCTCTGGATCATTTGGGTGATTTAAACTCATAAAAGTAAAGCCTTTAACCTGATGTGTTTCTGTTTGAAGATGTTATGTCTCTGGGATGTTGAAAGGAATAACTGAAGGATTATTTAGTCTTGTATTATTTTCGGGGTTATCTTTGAAGTAAGGGGTGTTAAGAGATCCAATGTTTATTTAAAAGGTTAATGGAATGAACATTGTGTTGTGTTTAAAAATCCACGTGTCCATAATTGTAATCCCACACCTAGAGAACAAGCCGTGTGCCAGGAAAAGCAACAATCCATTAAAGGGAGAGGTTGGTTGAACTCCATAATACATTTTGGGGTTCTGAAAACGCCTCGCCCATAACACTGGGAATATCAAGCTTTGGTCACCTGTCCTAATAACTCCTCATGTAGCTTTGTGTCCAAGTCTGTTTGATAGTGCTCCTGAGAAGCATCTTGGAGGTGGCACAATGGTTAGCAGTGATGTCTATGGCACTGAGGACCCAGGTTCGATCCCGGCTCTGGGTCACTGTCCGTGTGGAGTTTGCACATTCTCCCCCATTTCTGCGTGGGTTTCACCCCCACAACCCAAAGATGTGCAGGGTAGGAGGATTGGCCACGCTAAATTGCCCCTTAATTGTAAAAATAATAATTGGGTACTCTAAATTTATTTTTTTTAAAAGAGAAGCTTCTTGGAGCATTTTATGAAGTTAAAGGCACTATATAACTTTAGGTTGTTGTCTAAAGATGTTTTACTAGATTAGAGACAATGTAAATGTGAAGGCAATTTGTATTGTTAATTAAATTGAAACTGAAGTCCAGTGACTGTAGTTTTGGAATAAGTTATCCCCACTACTCCAGAAGCACGGTAGCATTGTGGATAGCACAATTGCTTCACAGCTCCAGGGTCCCAGGTTCGATTCCGGCTTGGGTCACTGTCTGTGCGGAGTCTGCACATCCTCCCCGTGTCTGCGTGGGTTTCCTCCGGGTGCTCCGGTTTCCTCCCACAGTCCAAAGATGTGCAGGTTAGGTGGGTTGGCCATGCTAAATTGCCCGTAGTGTCCAAAATTGCCCTTAGTATTGGGTGGGGTTACTGGGTTATGGGGATCGGGTGGAGGTGTGGACCTTGGGTAGGGTGCTCTTTCCAAGAGCTGGTGCAGACTCGATGGGCCGAATGACCTCCTTCTGCACTGTAAATTCTATGAAACACATTTTCTCCCACGCGGAAACACAGTGTGTGGAATAATCCTGTCAGTAAACGGCCATTAATTAAAGATCGCCTTTCCTACAGAAGGGCTTCCTTTTTCTAATTATTTTAGATGGACGTCCATTGACAGTAACATATCCTCAATTTAACACCATTGGATCCTTTGTGAGTCAAATGAGCTGGAAAGGATTTTCAATTATGTTTCCCTTATTAGCACCAATAAAAGTCATCCCAAGTCAAAGTAACCTGTTGGAAAGCAAAGCAGTTTATTAAACACAAGGTAAAGGGATTAAATGACTAGGTTAAAAAGCTTTAACAACAGTCCGGTGGATTGGTGAGGTGTAGCAGATTAGGCGGGTAAATAAAGCTAACTGAAATCCTCGGGCCAATAGCTCTCAATAGCACAATTGTAAAACATGTCTGTGACAACCTAAGAACGTAAGGATCAGGCCAGAGGGAGCCGCAAGCCTTCTCCACCATTTAATAGGATCATGGCTGATTTTCTGCTTCAGCCGCACTTCCCCAATCTATGACCACATCCCTTCATTCACCCAAACATCAGTCAGTCTCAGCCTGGGATCAACTCAGTGAGCATCCAGAGCCGTCTGGGATCGAGAACTCCAAAGATTCACAGCTTTCTGAGTGAAGACATTTCTCCTTATCTAAATGGGCAACCACGTATCCTGGGATTACCTCATAGAGTCATAGATGTTTACAGCATGGAAACAGGCCCTTCGGCCCAGCTGGTCCATGCCGCCCAGTTTCTATCACTAAGCTAATCCCACTTGTCCGCATTTGGCCCATATCCCTCTATACCCACCCTGCCCATGTAATTGTCTGACTGCTTTTTGAAAGACAAAATTGTACCCGCCTCTACCACGGCCTGTTCCAGACGCTCACCACCCTCTGAGTGAAGAAATTTCCTCTCTGGTCTCTTTTGTATCTCTCCCCTCTCACCTTAAACCTCTGCCCTCGAGTTCTAGACTCCTCTACCTTTGGGAAAAGATGTTGACTATCTACCTTATCGATGCCCCTCATTATTTTATAGACCTCCATAAGATCACCCCTAAGCCTCGTACGCTCCAGGGAAAAAGGTCCCAGCCTCTCCTTATCACTCAGACCATCAAGTCCTGGTAGCATCCTCGTCAATCTCTTCTGTGCTCTTTCTAGTTTAACAATATCCTTCCTATAACAGGGTGACCAGGACTGGACACAGTATTCCATGTGTGGTCTTACCAATGTCTTGTACAACTTCCAACAAGACCTCCCAACTCCTGTATTCAATATTCTGACCCATAAAACCTAGCATGCTGAATGCCTTCTGTCCACCTGCGACTCCACCTTCAAGGAGCTATGAACCTGTACCCCTCGATCTCTTTGTTCTGTAACTCTCCCCAACTCCCTACCATTAACTGAGTAGGTCCTGCCCTGATTTGACCTACCTAGTTCTCGACTCTCCAGCTCGGGGGAAACAGCCTCTCAATATCTACATTGTCACCCCCCCAAAGAATCTTAAACTTTTAAAAATTATTTTCTGGGACATGGGTGTCGCAGGTTGGGCCAACATTTATTGCCCATCCCTAATTGCCTTTGAGGGGGCAGCTAAGTGTCAACCACATTGCTGTGGGTCTGGAGTCACGTATAATCATAGAAGCCCTACAGAGCAGAAGGAGGACATTCGGCCCATCAAGTCTGCACCGAACCTCTGAAAATAGCACTCTACCTCGGCCCATTCCCTTACTTATATCTGTAACCCCATCCGACCTGCGTATCCCTGGACACTAAGGGGCAATTTTAAAACAGGGCCAATCCACCTTACCGTTACATTTTCTTTTTAAATTCAGAGTACCCAATTCTTTTTTTCCCATTTAAGGGGCAATTTAGCATGGCCAATCCACCTACCATTACCTTCCATCACAGGAACCCGCCTCCCATTCATTGACTCTGTCTACACCTCCCGCTGCCTGGGGAAAGCGGACAGCATAATCAAAGACCCCTCCCAGCCGGCTTACTCACTCATCCAACTTCTTCCATCGGGCAGGAGATACAAAGGTCTGAGAACAGATTCAAAAACAGCTTCTTCCCCGCTGTTACCAGACTCCTAAACGACCCTCTTATGGACTGAACTGATCTCTTCACACATCGTCTCTACTGAGCAGTACTACACTCCGTATGCTTCACCCGAAGTCTGTGTGTTTACATTGTGAATTGTTGAATTGACTATTATTGAAGTCAAATTCCAACATCTGCCATGTTGGGATTTGAACCCAGGTGCGCAGAGCATTACCCTGGGTCCCTGTCCAGTGACAAGACCACTGCACCACTGTGTCCCCTTAAGAGATATTAATTGTATCACCTCTCATTCTTCTAAATTCTGGTTACTGGGTTACTAACTGTTGCCTCCAGCAGTGTTGAAAGCTCCGGAGACAACCCAAACATTAATTCAGGCCCGAGATAATTTCATTAGAGTTGCTCAGTTCTGAGAGATGTGATTACAATCAAACTTTCCAGAGTGAGCGAGCTCCTGAGCCTCGGAATTTGCTCTCGGGAGTGCCTCCTGGAACACCCAGGTAAGGGTTTGCACTGTAATTGCCCAAAATCGCAAACTTCCTCTGGGCAATTGCCCTACGCTAGGAACAATTGAAAATGTGATTTAAATGGTACGTTTCAGGTGTTTCCGGCAGGGTTATACCAGTAGTCACTCAGAAAAGCTTTAAAGAATTAAGACGTCTTAAGACGAACTAAGACACCCCCCATGAGATATTCCTTACACCCGTGAAACTTATAACCAACCCCCGCAGTAACTGCCTGACCCTCACTGGATTCACGAATCCTCCACCCCGACCTCCCCAGCCCAGCCTGATTTGACCTGACCATGCCCAACATCCCTGACCCAACGCGACACCCAACCCCTCCCGGTAGGCCTGGCCCGACACAACCGACCCACCCCCTCCCCCAAAGGTCCAGCCCCACCCCAAAGAGATCCAACATCCGAACTACACCTGAGGTCCAACTTCTGAACCCCCGACCTCCCAATCCCCTGCGACCTCCAATTCCTCCCACCCCTCCGACCTTATCCACTTACCTTCGCCCTGGTCTGCCATTTTCCATGGGACCTTTAACTTTCCTGGTTTAGGACAGTTAGTGCTGTAAAACCGGGCATGCCCTTCACTCTGATGGAGGTGTACTGCGATGACAGGTGCCTTGCTGGGATCTTGCCCGGCCTAAGTCAGAAGGTTGGGCAAGGCAGGAAGAAAGAAAATCCATTGGGCATCGAGCGACAGTTCAACATTGACTGCTTCTCCGATGAAGCTTAGGCCCATTTCACCTACACAGTGAGAAGATAGATTTGCATTTATATAGTGCCTTTAACAACCTCGGGACATCTGAAAGCGTTTCATCGCCAAGGATTTGTGAAGTACAGCCACTGTCGTCATTTAGGGAAGGTGGCGCACAGCAAGATCCCACATATCGCATTGTGATAATGATCAGATAATAACTGCCCTGATCTTCTTTCTCTGGGCGGTAGCACAGTGGTTAGCACTGACGCTTCACAGCGCCAGGGTCCCAGGTTCGGTTCCCGGCTTGGGTCACTGTCTGTGCGGAGTCTGCACGTTCTCCCCGTTTCCTCACAGTAACTCCATTGCAGTGTAATGTAAGCCTAATTGTGACAATAAAGATTATTGTTATTATTACATCCACTGGAGAGGGCAGATGTTGCCTTAGTTTAACACCACACCACCCTGGGAAAGGTAGTGACGGCAATGTGGTTGACTTTTCAATGCCTTCTGAAATGGCCTAGCAAGTAGTTGAGCAAGCCAATCAATGCTGGCCCAATCAGTCAGGCCCACATTCCGTGAATGAATTAAAAAACAGTGCAGCATTCCCCAAATACTGCAGTGAGATGTCAGCGTAGATCACAGAGCCTATGAAGTGGGACACCCCCCCCCCCCCCCCCCCCTCCCCCCCCCCTCCCCGGGACAGTGAGAGAGAGAAACTGTTAGAAGGATTACAAAAGTTGAAAATCATAGAATTTACAGTGCAGAAGGAGATCATTCGGCCCATTGAGTCTGCACCAGGCTTGGAAAGAGCACTCCACTTAAGCCCGTGCCTCCACCCTATCCCCGTAGCCCAGCAATATCACCTACCCGTTTGGACACTAAGGGGCAATGTAGCGTGGCCAATCCACCTAACCTGCACACCTTTGGACTTGTGGGAGGAAACCGGAGCACCCGGAGGAAACCCATGCGGGCATGGGGAGAACGTGCAGACTCCACACAGACAGTCACCTGAGGCCGGAATTGAACCCGGGACCCTGGAGCTGTGAGGCAACAGTGCTAACCACCCTTTATTCCTAAAATATCTGGAAGAACATTGCAAACATTTCAAAGTGGCCCTCACACAAAGTGCAATAACGTTTAGGCTTTCTACATGCATCACGTTGCTCTCTGAGGTGCTTCAATACAGTCAAAAGAAACATTACAGATATTTCGGAATGGAGGGTACAAAGGTATGTAAGGTTGTCTACATAGATCGAGTTACACTCTGAGGTGTTTCAATACAATTGTGATACATGTAATCTTCACTGCATAGAGTCACACAGCCCGAGGGGGTTCTATACAAATCCCCTCCCCTCAGTTCATTGAGGCTGAAAAATCTTAGGCAGCGACTTCCCCATCGCGCCTCTGCGGCAGCTAGCCCAAGCTTTAGTGCGTCCCGCAGCTCGTAGTCCTGGGCTTGGGAATGTGCCAGTCTGCAACACTCAGTCAGGACAATTCCTTGTGCTGGAAGACCAACAAGTTTCGGTCAGACCAAAGGCAGCACGGTGGCACAGTGGTTAGCACTGCTGCCTCACGGCACCGAGGTCCCAGTTTCGACCCTGGCTTTGGGTGACTGTCCGTGTGGAGTTTGCACATTCTCCTCGTGTCAGCATGGGTTTCGCCCCCACCACCCAAAGATTTGCAGGTTAGGTGGATTGGCCACGCTAAATTGCCCCTTGATTGGAAAAAAATTAATTGGGTACTCTAAATTCTTTTTAAAATTTTGGTCAGACCAAAGAGCGTCTTTTACCAAGTTGATGATCCGCCAAGAGCAGCGAATGTTTGTCTGGGCGTGCGTCCCTGGAAACAGCCCGTAGAGCACAGTGAAGATTTTAAATGTAGTCCTGCATTGCGTTTGCCACCTTGCGAACATTGCTTGTACAATAATCTCTGTAACACAGGAGGCTTTAATCACTGTTCAGCAGGAGTGCTTTTCGTTAATCCCATGTTCCCTTTGCCTCCTGCCCCAAGCTACTGAGCAGATAATGAGTGCACAACTGGAAGATAGTCGTGTAGTCTGATCTCCTCCATGCTTAGTGTCTAAGCATGCTCATTATCAGCAAGGGATTACTGGGTAGCAATCAGGGGTGAGAATAGCAGATTATCTTGGCTCAGAACATGCTCTGCCTCTATTTACGAAATAAAGCTTCCTCTGATGACACTCCTGCGGTGTACCATGGAAGGTTTTACTTTGTGAAACACATTATACAAAGGCAAATTATTGTTGTTAAACCACCCCCACTCCAAAGACTTAACACGGCTGATTGAGGGAGTCTGTTTTCTAATGCACCAGTACCATTAACCCTCTTGGAAGTATGTAAAAGCTGCCATGGCAACGTATAAAAAGAATAAAAGAGTTGTGCTAGCCAACATTGATCCCTAAAGCCACCACAAACCACATCACTAAAAAGTCCACTTGGTTTTTTTATCTCCTTGCTGCTTTGGGATCTTGCCGAGCACAATTTGGCTGCTGTATTTACCTGTATGACAACAGTGAGTTTTTTGTCGTGGGGTGTGCTGTCGATGGCCAGGCCAAAGTTTATTGCCCATAACTAATTGTCCATGAGAAGGTGGTGGTGAGCTGCCTTCTCGAATCGCTACAGTCCATGTGGTGTAGGTCCACCCACCGTGCTGTTAGGGAGGGAGTTCCAGGACTGTGAGCCAGCGACAGTGAAGGGATGGCCCATATATTTCCAAGTCAGGGTGGTGTGCGTCTTGGAAGTGATGTCGTTGGTGCTCCCAGGCACCTGCTGCCCTTGTCCTTCGAATGAAAAGATTGATGTATAATTAATTATGGCGAAGGTGTGGGCTTAAGTAGGGTGCTCATTCCAAGGGCCGGTGCCGGCTCGATGGGCCGAATGGCCTCCATCTGCACTGTAGGGATTCTATGAGAACTACATGACATCCCAAAGAACTTCACAGACAATGAATTACTGTTTGAAGTATAAATCCTGTCGTAGAAAAGACAACACCAGTTTCTGAACAGCAAGATCCCACAAGTAACAATGTGATCGTGGCCTGATCATTTGTTTCTGTTTTGTTGATGTAAGTTTCAATATTGGCTAGGAGCAAGGTATAACTTCACAGCTGTTTGAATTTCTACCGTGAGATTATTTTACATCCACTTTAGGATGGGTGGGGGGGGGGGGTTGAATTATATGGAATGCACCCCCCACCACCGCCCCACCCCAACAGGCTGAAAGGTAGGGGGGAGCCCACCCATGGAAAGAACAACTGCCCGGCGGTGTAGAGGCTGGAGATGGGAGTTATGCTCCTCAGGGACAGAAAGTCCTACCTTAAAGAGCTGCCAGCCAATCAGAGGCCAGCAAGAGTGGTGGCCACTACCAGTACTGCACGCAGTGATGAGAAGGTGAGCTGCGATGGTCAGAACGTCGTAAGTGTTTGAGGGCTTGGCAAGGGGTGTGTGAGCCAGGGTTAGAGAGGCCATAGCGGGAAGGCAACCTGGAGTGGATGGGGGGGGGGGGGTGGATTTGGTTTACATCTTGAAGAGGGTCCCTCAAGCGCTACGATTGGTGCGCTGGAAGGGTGGACTTCCCAACACCAGCTCTGTCGGAGATACCTCTTCATTCACCTGAGGAAGGAGCAGCGCTCCGAAAGCTAGTGACATCGAAACAAACCTGTTGGACTTTAACCTGGTGTTGTAAGACTTCGTACTGTGCTGGTATAATTGTGCTAGGGCCAGGGGTGAGCAGGTAAGCTCATTGGGCAGGCCACCTGCTGGACTAAACCTGTTTCCCCGCAGCACCCCCCTCCAGCAGTCAAACCCTGAGGCAGGTGGGCCCGAGACCAGCCCCGGTCTTAATTTAACCTTTCACTAACAGTACAGCACTTCTGACATTGCAGCAGTCGGTCAGCACTGCGCTGAAGTGACAGACTATCAAGTGGAACTTGAACCCAGAATCTCTGATTCAATGGCGAGAGTGCTGCCCACTGAGCCTGTAGTTAACACCAGTCACGGTAGCATAGCGGTTAGCACTGCTGCTTCACAGTGCCAGGGACCCGGTTCGATTCCCAGCTTGGGTTACTATCTGCACGGAGTCTGCACGTTCTCCCTGGGTCTGCGTGCGTTTCCTCCGGGTGTTCCGGTTTCCCCCCACAAGTCCCAAAGGCGTGCTTGTTAGGTGAATTGAACATTCTGAATTCTCCCTCTGTGTACCCGAACAGGCGCCAGAATGTGGCGACTAGGGGTTTTTCACAGTAACTTCATTGCAGTGTTAATGTGGCACCAATAAAGATTGTTTTTATTATTATTATTAAAGATGGTGCAGGTCACTGATTTTGGAAGGTGCTTGGCGGAATTGCTTGCTGGCTAGCTACATAATAATCTTTAGTGTCACAAGTAGGCTTACAGTAACACTGCAATGAAGTTACTGTGAAGTTACAGTGCTTCTTGTAGATGTAAACATTTCAAAGCCTTTAATTGTTTGTAAAATGCCTTGGGTGTCTTGAGGTAATGAAATAGTATTTCAGATGCAAAGATGGTCATTGAAACTCATTGTAATGTCTCTCTTTTCCATTGCTCTGACTTCCTGCTGTACAGAGCTGACTTGATAAACTCCCTTGAAGCCTTTGTTCTCATGAACAATAGCGCGGAATGAACTGCTTTAATTTTCACTGAGGTGTGGTTAGTTCATTTTCTTCCGCATTGGAATGTTGCAAAATCCAGTTCCTGCTGCAGTCCATACATTGTACTGGAATGCGGGTATATTCAAGTGTTCTGAAGTACATATTAAATAGGGTTTGTGGTTGAATATGTTTATAAATCACTAATAGCATAAAAACTAGTGGTACAAGACTATTTAAAATCATTTAAAAGACAATTGGAAAGTATCACCGAATAATACAGTACAGAAGAGGCCCTTCAGCCCATCGGGGCTGCACTGACGCATGAGAAACACCTGATCTGCCCCCTAATCCCATTGGCCAGCACTTGGCCCATAGCCGTGAATGTTAAGATGTGCCAAGTGCTCATCCAGGTACTTTTTAAAGGATGTGAGGCAACCTGCCTCTACCCCCCTCCCAGGCAGCGCATTCCAGACCCTCACCACCCTCTGATTAAAATAGGTTGTCCTCAATTCCCCTCTAACCTCCCGCCCCTCACCTTGAACCTGTGTCCCTCGTAACTGACCCTTCAACTAATGGGAACAGCTGCTCCCTATCCACCCTGTCCATACCCCTCATAATCTTGTCCACCTCGATCAGGTCGCCCCTCAGTCTTCTCTGCTCCAGAGAAAACAACCCAAGTGTATCCAACCTCTCTTCATAAACTGAAATGTTCCATCCCAGGCAACATCCTGGTGAATCTCCTCTGCACCCCCTCCAGTGCAATCACATCCTTCCTACAATGTGACCAGAATTGCACACAGTGCTCCAGCTGTGGCTTCACCAAAGTTCTGTACAACTCCAACAGGACCTCCCTGCTTTTGTAAACTCTGCCTTGATTGATACTGGGCAGCACGGTAGAATAATGGTTAGCACGATGGCTTCACAGAGCCAGGGTACCAGGTTCGATTCCCAGCTTGGGTCACTGTCTATGTGGAGTCTGCACGTTCTCCCCGTATCTGTGTGGGTTTCCATCGGCCGGCGTATTCTTTTTAAAATAAATTTAGTGTACCCAATTCATTTTTTCCAATTAAGGGGCAATTTAGCGCGGCCAATCCACCTAACCTGCACATCTTTGGGTTGTGGGGGTAAAACCCACGCAGACACGGGGAGAATGTGCAAACTCCACACGGACAGTGACCCAGAGCCGGGATCGAACCTGGGACCTCGGTGCCGTGAGGCCGCAATGCTAACCACTGCTCCACCGTGCTGCCCAGCCGGCGTATTCTGCCGCATGCACAAGGGGGGGGGGGGGGGGGTTGTCATCTCCACGCCGGCCATGGCCGAGCCCTACAGGTGCTGGCGCGAAGGAAGGAGTCCCTCCACAGCACAGACCCGCTCGCAGATCGGTGGGCCCCGATTGCGGGCCAGGCCACCGTAGGGCCGCCCCCCCCGGGGTCGGATCCCCCCGCGACCCCGAGGAACGCCCCGGCTGACTTACCTGCCAGGTCCCGCCGTGTGGGACCATGTCTAACTCACGCCAGCGAGACTGGCCAAAAACGGACGGCCGCTCGGCCCATCGGGGCCCGGAGAATTGCCGGGGGGGGGGGGGTGGGCGCTGCCAACGGCCCCCGACCGGCGTGGCGTGAACCCTGCCTTGCCCGAAACCTGCCGCCGGTGAATATGGCAGCCGGCGGCGGGGCGGGATTCGCGCTACCCCCTGCTGAATGCTTCGAGTCTGGATGACTCTGTGTCAAAGCCCTGTTTTAATCAGGTGAAAGACAGCACGTCCAGCAGTGCAGCACTGCCTCTGTACTGCACAGTATCAAGCCAGGTATGCGCAAGTTGAAATATTCTTTATTCCTGACTGATCCACGAGTAACAATTTAGAACATTTTATTGGAAAGTGATCTCCATAATGAGGCTGTGTCCTTCAGTAGGTTGAATATTCTTCATTAAATTATTGTGCTCTTTGCAGTAGCAGCTGCAACCCGTATGCTATTTATTAATCAGGAAACCAGTTACTGATCTTAGGATCAATATTTATGCATCAAGCTGCATCACAAAGAGACACTCTGGCTATTTTTGGATCAGCTATCTGTGGGATCCTGCTGTGCATACATTGCCTGCCACATTTCCCTAACCTAAGTGACTACACATCAAGGAAACAGAATTTCACCAGTTACAAATCACTAGAACATCCTGGTAGCACAGTGGTTAGCACTGTTGCTTCACAACACCAGCGACCCGGGTTCGATTCCCGACTTGGGTCACTGTGCGGAGTCTGCACTTTCTCCCCGTGCCTGCGTGGGTTTCCTCCGGGTGCTCCGGTTTCCTCCCACAAGTCCCGAAAGACGTGCTTGTTCGGTGAATTGGACATTCTGAATTCTCCCTCGGTGTGCCCAAACAGGCGCCGGAGTGCGGCGGCTAGGGGCTGTTCATAGTAACTTCATTGCAGTGTTAATGTAAGCCTACTTGTGACGCAAATAGGGATTATATTATACCCTGAAGTTGTGCAAAGCGCTATATGAATACAAGTCTTTCTCAACACCTCGAACAATGAGCTGACAAGAGTTGTCAAACGCAGAGTGAAGATCCGATGGGATCAGTTTATCTGTCGTATATTCCATTTCCCACCTCACTTTTCTCTGCTTTACTGTTCGAGTTCTAGCGTTTAAAAAAAAACTTCCTGAAAACTTGTTACAACTTCCTCCTCACCCGAAGGAAAACAAGTTAAACATAAAATATGCATTTTCACTCTGAGGCTACCTCCTGACTCCGAAACTGCCAATGGAGAGCGATGCTCGATGGGAGTGTGGGTCAGAGATCTGGGGATTTAACTTTGTAGCCCTGTCTCCGACCTGGGCTCACTTTGAATGCGACTGTGCTGGACACTCGGAATCGCCCCTCAGGAGTGGAATGTTCTGTCACTTTCAGCTGTTCCCTACTGGTTTTCTTACCTCCTTGTTTACTGTGAGTCAATGATCAGGATGTAGCCCAGTATTTTGTGTGCAGAATTATTTGCATATATTTGTTAACCATGCCCTTCATTCCCAGAACCAGAGAACAAGACAGTCTTGAAAACAAGTGTTTACATATTCTGCCTTCTTGTGATCTAATGCTGGTATGTAAAACTCCTAGAGAATTGGTGAAAGATGGTTATCCAGTCAAGAACAGAGAGCTCACACAAGCACTTCAGAAATGGAAAATTAGATGTATGTGGATCAGCCAGGGAGCATTTGCAAACAGGTAGTCTTTAGGAGGCAGCACGGTAGCACAAGCCGGTAGCACTTGTGCGGAGACTTGGGCGGAGAGATGGCAGATGGAGTTTAATCCGGACAAATGTGAGGTAATGCATTTTGGAAGGTCTAATGCAGGTAGGGAATATACAGTGAATGGTAGAACCCTCAAGAGTATTGAAAGTCAAAGAGATCTAGGAGTACAGGTCCACAGGTCATTGAAAGGGGCAACACAGGTGGAGAAGGTAGTCAAGAAGGCATACGGCATGCTTGCCTTCATTGGCCGGGGCATTGAGTATAAGAATTGGCAAGTCATGTTGCAGCTGTATAGAACCTTAGTTAGGCCACACTTGGAGTATAGTGTTCAATTCTGGTCGCCACACTAGAAGGATGTGGAGGTTTTAGAGAGGGTGCAGAAGAGATTTACCAGAATGTTGCCTGGTATGGAGGGCATTAGCTATGAGGAGCGATTGAATAAACTCGGTTTGTTCTCACTGGAACGAAGGAGGTTGAGGGGAGACCTGATAGAGGTATACAAAATTATGAGGGGCATAGACAGAGTGGATAGTCAGAGGCTTTTCCCCAGGGTAGAGGGGTCAATTACTAGGGGGCATAGGTTTAAGGTGAGAGGGGCAAGGTTTAGAGTAGATGTACGAGGCAAGTTTTTTACGCAGAGGGTAGTGGGTGCCTGGAACTCGCTACCGGAGGAGGTAGTGGAAGCAGGGACAATAGGGACATTTAAGGGGCATCTTGACAAATATATGAATAGGATGGGAATAGAAGGATACGGACCCAGGAAGTGTAGAAGATTGTAGTTTAGTCGGGCAGCATGGTCGGCACGGGCTTGGAGGGCCGAAGGGCCTGTTCCTGTGCTGTACATTTCTTTGTTCTTTGTTCTTTGTTCACTGTGGCTTCACAGCACCAGGGTCCCAGGTTCGATTCCCCACTGGGTCACTTCTGTGCTTTCAAACAATCTTGAAAAAGAAGGACTATGTTGGTATTTGGGGAAACTGGAATGGTGCAGGGTATTTACACGCTATCCGTCTCTGGGATCTGTATTGCCTTCCCTCTCAGACTGATGGGAGTAAAATCTCACTTCCTCCACTCTGTCACTCATTCGTGATTAAGGTGTGGTTCAGTGCTCTGAGTCTGCAGGCTGTGAAACTCAGAATTCAGCGTACAACCTGGGTTAACACTTCGGTACAGAGGGAGTGCTACACTGTCAGAAGTGTTCTTTTTTTAGGCGAATATAAAAATAAATAGATCAGCAAAAATATCCAGCATATAAAATCCGACCAATACTGTTACCTGTCGAGTAATTAATAATTTTTTGAATTCAGGTAATTGGAGATTCAACTGTGCCCCTCTCTATAGGGACAAACTGAAACTGTGTTCGTTGGGTTAGGAGATGCATGTTTATAATGTGCATCTTTGCAAATAAAAGTTTATAGAGTGTGAAATGAAATGAAAATCGCTTATTGTCACAAGTAGGCTTCAAATGAAGTTACTGTGAAAAGCCCCTAGTCGCCACATTCCGGCGCCTGTTCAGGGAGGCTGGTACGGGAATTGAACCCACGCTGCTGGTCTTGTTCTGCTTTACACGCCAGCTGTCTTAGCCCACTGTGCTAAACCAGCCCCTTATGTGTGTGAAAATTACCTCCAGTTCTATCCTTCAACTGATTGCCCGGAATATTGTTGCTATATTTACTCGCTATAAATATGGCAGTCAATAAGGTTGCCCTTCTTTTGTCTAGATATTGATTTATATTGCTTTTAGAGTCGCCAGGTATCAAATGACACCACCACAAGGTTCAACCGGATATCGATCAAAGACTCAACAACCAGTTAGTTAGTTCAAGTTCAATAAAACTTTATTGACACACAAGGTTAACTTACACATGCAACATAAACACTACCAGCTAAATTACACCTAACACTATGACAACCTGTACTTAACTTCAGGCACCCAGCTTAGGTCAGAGGAAGAGTCGCCTTTGTTCGAATCTGGATCTACTGGGTCTGGAAAAGTAACTGCTGCTCAGCTGGGCTCATCCGTCCGGTAGCGAGCGTTGAACTTGGACTTGCTTCTGGTCATGGTGCTGCAGTTGGAGATAGACGTTGCCGGAGCGCCGGGTCCAAAAGACATCGAACACATGGCAATGTCTCTCTTTATCCTTGGGGGCTTTCGTGCTCTTTTGGGCAGTCCTTAGGTTTGGACCCAATAAGTCGGCAGACTTCGATCACGGCCTTCTGAGCCAATAAAGGGGAAGGGTGCCTTGATGGCTGGGCGTGCCCTAAGCGGTCATTGACCTTGCTGTTTATGCTTCCTGAGTAAAGGCAGTGTCGCCGATGTGTCTGGAATTGTATCGGTTACCTGAGTATCAGTCCTTTGTCTGAGGGAAATGGGTCATTAGAATGCAATTCAGCTGGGGGTTTCAATACTGTCTGATTCTCTGCTTACAAATATACATTTAGGCTCTGAGCCTGCCTGAATCTTGTATTGGCCATATTTCCCTTGAGTCTTTGCAAATGCCCATGTTTCTTTGTAAGTGGCCATCCCAGATGGCTACAGTCCGCCCTCTTGATCCTAAACGCGAAGTGTGGTGGATCACACTACTGAATCTTCATCTGTTCTTTGGTGTGCTGGGTACCCTTAATCAAGGACAGGTTCTACACAACTCTGTCCTATGAATTGGAACATTTACCTAAGTTTTTAATACATCACACATCTATAAAAATTCTAAGGGGGCACTATAACATTCAATCATTCATAGATTATCATAGAAGTTACAGTGCAGAAGGAGGCCATTCGGCCCATCGAGTCTGCACCGGCTCTTGGAAAGAGCACCCTACCCAAGGTCAACACCGCCACCCTATCCCCATAACCCAGTAACCCCACCCAACACTAAGGGCAATTTTGGACACTATGGGCAATTTTTTTAGTATGGCCAATCCACCTAACCCGCACATCTTTGGACTGTGGGAGGAAACCGGAGCACCCGGAGGAAACCCACTCACACACGGGGAGGATGTGCAGACTCCGCACAGACAGTGACCCAAGCTGGAATCGAACCTGGGACCCTGGAGCTGTGAAGCAATTGTGCTATCCACAAGGCTACCGTGCTGCCCACAAAGGGGGACCTCTAACTGTCTTTACCTAAACTACACTAATGCTGCTAGCTAATAACCAAAAGAACTTATATTACAGTACAAAAATGTAAACAACAGCAGCATCACATTTCTACTTAAACTTATCACATTTACAGAAACTGCAACTTGTATTGAAAACCGCGGAATTCATTAGTCAGAAAAAGGGTTCAAAAGGAGTGTGGGGTCTGTTGAAGTCCGAGGAAAGGGTCTCTGAGTGTATATATTGGGGAGCGGGAGGCTCTCCTTCGCCATTTCCGAAGTCTAAGTGTACTGCATAGTATTGCAATAACTAATAGGGCTTCTACCGTGTATGAGAGGGAATACCATTTTCTGATGTTATCGCACCATGTGGGGGTATCAATGTTTATTTCCATGTGAGGTGTGGTGTCCGGGTTAGGGGTATCGTGTGGTATGGTTGTGATTGGGGCCAATGTGGTGTGGGGTACAGGGGCCGTCGACGCTGTTGCTCTTATTAGCCTTAGTTTATTAGCTCTGATCATGTCACCTTTGCTCACGAGTCGCCAGGTAGCCTTCTGATACCGCCACGTGGTTCAAGCTCAAGTTATGATTAATAAGACAGCACACCGTTTAGTAAGATTGAAATCAACGGTCATTTATTATGTACAGCAATAAATACTTACACAATAATCCTACTTTCTATATCACTACCTACCACTACTGGCCAATACTTAACTTTTGGGAATGGCCCACCAGGTCAGGGAAACGAATGGTTTATCGAATTGGGTCTGGCCTGCGGGATTCAAAAGGCTGATACGGGTCGATGGCTAGGAGTTTCTATCGGGTAGCGATCGCTGGAGTCAAACTTACAATTTCTGGTTGATGGTTCTTGCGAAGGTTGCGAGCAGGAGAAGAAGGGAGAGAAGGGTCGATCTGAACTTGGCCCCTATTTTTATAGGGCCCGGGGGCTTCCCGCCTCTCGGGGCGGACTTTGACCCTGAGTCCCAAGTGATTGGACTTGTTCCCAATCACTGGGTTCGATATGCTCCAATAAGGGGGCGATTCCTCAATCGGGGGGTGGTCGCTCACCTGTCTTTGTCTCGGCCACTGCAGGCGCCGAGAGGTCTGGCCCGGCATTCAATTGCTAATATGTTGCAATTGTTCCCGGAGATAGCCGATTAAACTGCAGATGTCTGGGTTGATGTGCTGCTAATGGTCTTGTGTATCGATCTGGGCCGACTTCCCCAGAGCCGAATATGCTATTCTGTCTGCAGCTGTCCGTTTGTGCCCTGTTGGCTGCTTTTCCCATCAGCCTTTTCGGTTAGCCATTTTATATCGGGTTTTGGCCAAATTAATCGGGAATCAGCCATTTTAGGTGGCTACAACGCGCGCAACTGTAGTGATCCAACGATGATCATGATGGAGGTCATCAGTTCTGTCTTCATCTTGTCTTTTGTTCTTTGATATTCCTGGGGGTGCAAGCATAATATCTATTATTACCTTTGTTTAATATCTCGCTTGTCTGTCCGTTTCTCCTTAATACCAATTTCCCATTAGAATTGTCACCATGTGTGACTCCCTCATTTTCTTTTTTAACCAACCATTTTGGAGACAAGACATCCGAGAAAAAAAAAAATTCTGTCACAGTGCGAGCAATCTCACAGCCTGTGGTCGATGCGTTGAGTGGGCAGACAGTTTCTCCATCCAGTGTTGAGGTAGTTTTCCATCGCAGCAGATTTTGTTTCAACCAAGTGTGTTGAATATGTAAATAGCAGTTGGGTGTAGCGACCGAAGGGTCGTCGGAAAGCAAGAAAAAAAACCTGGCAAAGTGCATTCTTTAAACCACACCTAAAAGAACGCTAAAAGAGTTTTGAAAAGAACTTTCCAAATCAGTGGGACATGGGGTGCTTATGAGCCGCGGCAGGGCAAGAATGGGTGGAATCCCTGGGTAGGGCGGTGATCAGTGCCGTTGCTCCACTACCCGAGCCTGGCTGACCAAATACATAGGGGGTCCTCAGGCAGGGCGGGGATTAGTGCTGTTACTCCACTGCCTGGGTGACCTTACAAGAACGGAAATAATTTGAATATCTATGGACTTCCGACAAACTTGTTCCTTTAACTACCATTTTGGCATCAAAAGAGTAGTTATGACTGCATCAAGAAATTTAGCATGAGACCGAAAGAAGAAACTGTATCAAAAAATTTAGTGAGAGGTCAACACAAATAGTCACACAAAAGACAAACATTCAACATTTAAAAATAACAAATTAAAGAAAGAAAGGTGGGCAGGCTCCATCAGAGAATAGGGCACCGTAAATTTCAATCGGGTCCTTTCTCTCATCATGTGGACACCTCAGGATTCCATACCGAAAAAGGTGGTAAAGGGGTTAGCATAGTGGGAGTCAGAAGCTGAGTCATCACCATCTCCCGGTTGCCAAACTCGTGTCTGGCGTTTCTGTGCCATGGACGCGTGGGCCGTCGTGATATCCATTTCATCATTTCTTGTCAACCGACAAGAATTATCGCGGTGCCATTGTTTCTTGGCAAAGGGGGAAGTTGTATCGTCGGGCGGTGGGTCTGGTTCTGGTTGAGGCAAATAAATGGTCTCTGAGGGACCAAACATATCTTGGTCAGTGTTACTGGGGCTGTAGTGACTGGGGCCTGGTCTGTTTTGCCATTGGTCAGAGCTCTCAAGTGAATCCATTGTGCTGTCGCTATTGCTATCGGCCGAATCAAGTCCTGGGGGCGGAGTCAAAGGCGTGTCTGTGGACGTGCTGTCCTGGCTGGGGGAGGGTTGGATTAGGTTGCCAGTGGGCGGGTCGTAGTTGTCTGCTATTGCCAGTGAAATGTGGTGTGAGTGGCTGCACTGAGTTCCATAAACCTTAAGTTAGTTTATATGAAACCATCCTGATTTTCCATTTGGATACGTAATTTTATATACTGAGGGGCTTACTTTATCAGAAATCGAGCAGGGTCCTGCAAATTTGGGGGCAGAGGAATGAACTCGGATTGTATAGAGAGACCATCACCTGCTGTCCGACTGTATATTCTACCGAGTGACTGTTTTATCAAAGCAGGCCTTACTCTGCTTTTTCCTAGCGCCTAGTCGAACAGCTGCAGCGAGCTGTGCTGCTTTAATATTTTCCATTACTTGTTGGACCGCTTTTTCGTGGGTAAGGGCGGTGACCGTGGGGCTGGCCAAATCAAGTCCAAATAAATACTCGGTACCCTTCATGGGTAGTCCGGTCATGAGGGTGTGGGGGGTGTAGCCTGTTGAACTCGACACCGTGTTTCTAATAAACATCAGTGCAAATGGGGGAACTGTGTCCCATGTCATGTTGTGCTGTTGCACCATTTTCCTAATCGTTTTTAGGGTTCGGTTCGTGCGTTCCACAATGCCGCTGGATTGTGGGTGATAGGCAATGTGAAATTTCTATTTAATTCCGAAAATTGTCAGAACATTTTTCATCACTCTTCCTGTAAAATGCGAACCTTGGTCTGATTCAATACTACAGGGGAGTCCCCATCTTGTAAATATCTGTTGAATTAGAATTTTTGCTGTCGCTTTAGCCGTGTTCGTTCTTGAAGGGAATGCTTTTACCCATTTTGTGAAGGTATCGATCACGACCAACACATATTTAAAACCATTTCTGCAGGGGGGAAGGGGACCAATGTAATCTAATTGCAAGTTCGTCCATGGGCCATTAACAGGACGGGTGTGTCTCAGCTGACTTTTCTTTGCGTATTTGTCTGGGTTGTTCTGAGCGCAAATTAAACAGTTTTCAATGTAAAGGGTGACATCTGTTTTTCACTCGGGCCACCAGCAGAGAGGTCTGAGGTGGGCAAGGGTGGTTTCTATCCTTTGATGTCCGTGTCCATCATGAAATTGACAGATAATCTGGTTCCTGTCCTGAGTGGGGACCACATAAATACCATTCCTTAATATAATTTCGTCCTGAATCGTTAAAGTGTCTTTGAATTTGTCGTAGGGTGCTGGGTAATCACCTTTTAAAATTTCCTTAAGCGTGTCGTCTGCTTTTTGCGCCTGTGCTAAATCTTGAATATTGGTCTGTGAGACCTGGACGGCGTGTACTGGGACACTCGGGGGGTTGCCAAAAGTGACCATGTCATGATCCAGCTTTTGCTAGGGCGTCTGCTTTTACGTTACCGGGTGGCGAGGAACGATGATGGCTTCTAACCTTTATGATGCCATATTTGCGGTCTTTAGCTTCTTCGAGAATGTGCTTTAGTAATGGCGCTGAGGGTAGGGGTTTACCGTCGGCGGATATAAACCCTCTAGATTCCCACAGGGGAAGGAATTCCGTCAAGCTGTTGCAGACATATAGACTGTCCGAATATATATATATGCGGGGGTCGGGAACAAATTTGGATGCTGCACAATGTATGCGATGGCTGCTAACTTGGCTGCTTGCAAACCTAAATGTCCTGGTAACTTTAATGATATCTCCTCTAATGCGCGTCCCTGCGTGTCTTCTACTATATGCCACATCCTGTAATCCTTTTCCCATTATCAATGGTGTAGAGCCATTTACATAAATTTTTAGAGATTTCTCTGTGAGCTGATGCCTGCTTTTGTCAGTAACGATTTAGGAATAAAGGGTCCTGTGTTGTGCCTGGCCGCAATGATTTCACACTCATGTGGGGCTCCTGCATACTGTAAATTATCTGCCAAAAACGTGTGTGTCTTTGTACTTTTCACTGTGATGTTGCGCCCTTGTAGGAATAGGATCCAGCACGCTGCTCTAATGTAGCTAACTGTACCGTCCTTCAGCCTACCGTCTAACAGTAGCTGTATTGGGGTGTGCTCGGTCAAAATGGTTACGGGGTTGAGTCCTGTTATGTTCGCGAAGTACTGAACAGCCCAAAAAACTGCGAGCAAATGCCTTTCGCAGGCAGAAAATCCTTACTCCACCGGATCTAAAACTCGTGAGGCATAGGCTACGGGGCCTAAACAATCGTGCCTTTCCTGGAGAAGTACGGCCGAAAGGGTTCGGTCGGTGGTCGCTACTTCTATTGCGTATGGGGAGTGTGGGTCTGGTACCTGCAAAGCGGGAGCTGTACCTAGGGCGTGTTTTAGTGCATCGATGGCATCCGTGTGCTGTGGAAGCCACTTCCATGAGGCCTGCTTCTTAAGGAGCTCGGAAAGTGGGGCTGCCTCTGTGGCGAAACCGTCTATATGGTTCCTGCAATAACCAACCAGTCCTAAAAATGACTGGAGAGCTGTAACATTATGGGGCAAGGGCAATTTAACAATTGAATCAACACGTTTTTGCTCTATCTCACGTTTACCATGCATTATAACTGTTCCTAAATAAATGACCTTTTCTTCGAGAATTTGGGCCATTTGGGGGTTGACTTTACATCCAATTTCTTTTAGGAGACCTAATAGTTGGGAAAGAAACGAAATGTGCTCTTACTTGGTGTCAGCCTGTAGGAGTAAGTCGTCCACATACTGAATGAGGCATTCGGGTTGGGAAAATTTTGATAACCCATTCGCCAATTGTCTGTGAAAAATGGAGGGGGAGTTGTGGAAACCTTGAGGAAGGCATGTCCACGTGTATTGCTGTCCCTGGAAGGTGAAAGCAAATTTATACTGGCAATTATTATCCAATGGAATGGACCAAAAGCCATTGCTAATGTCCATAACCGTAAAATATTTTGACTAAAGTCCCTGCTTTAACATTGTCTCGGGACTTGTGGCAATGGTGGGGGCTGCTAATGGAGTTACTGTATTGAATTCTCTATAGTCGATGGTCAGTCTCCATGAACCATCTGGTTTTCTTACGGGCCAAATCGGGGCATTGTTTGTTGAGGCTACCGGCCGAATTACACCTTGATCGAATAAACTTTGAATTACCTTAGCAATTTCTCCCTCGGCTTGCTGTGGAAACCGTATTGTTTCTGGGGCTAAGGATCGGGACCTGCAACGGTGACCATTCCTGGAATTTTACCGCAATCGTGCTTGTGCTGGGCAAAAGATACTTTGTGTTTCTTCAAAACTTCCCTAATTGTTTTGTCTGTGGTAATGGTTAGTGGATCAAACCAGTAATCTCCCACTGAGCTAATCCTGTGTTCGTAGGCTCCTACTGTGAGCGTGGCGGGGGCTCGCGCTGCTCCGGCCATTTTCCACACACACTTATTCACAGGGTCAAAAGAAAGGTTGTGTGAGCTCATGAAATCTATCCCCAAGATGTGCTCTGCTGTCTGGGGTAAATCCAAAACGGCTGAGTGCTTGATTCTAATATTACCGATCTGAATATCCACAGGGGCCGTAATGTGTCCCTGCTGGAGGTGTCCTGTAAATCCACCAAGAGTGATAGTGTCTGTTGTGGGCCATACTAGATCACTGTCTGTGCGGAGTCTGCACGTTCTCCCCGTGTGTGCGTGGGTTTCCTCCGGGTGCTCTGGTTTCCTCCCACAGTCCAAAGATGTGCAGGTTAGGTGGATTGGCCATTCTAAATTGCCCTGAGTGTCCAAAATTGCCCTTAGTGTTGGGTGGGGTCACTGGGTTATGGGGATAGGGTGGAGGTGTGGATCTTGGGTAGGGTGCTCTTTTCAAGAGCCGGTGCAGACTCGATGGGCTGAATGGCCTCCTTCTGCACTGTAAATTCTATGAAATCTATATATCTCGCTGGTACATCGTGGACGAGTTTAACGTGGTTCGGGACCCTCCTGTGTCCCAAAAGAACGAGGTGTCCCCGGACTGTGCCTGTGACTACTGGTCTTCTGGACTTGTCCCAGAGCGTATCGCAGACCCAAGTTGGGGAGTCCGAACACTATCAATTGGTGCCATTTATGGCCAAAGTATCTGAAAGGGCGCTAACGCTGTGGATAGGCCTGGCATTGTTCCTGTGTGGGGCATTTGCGTGCTGATTCCGTTGCTGGTTCGGGGGGGCATTCTTGGGCGTAATGTCCCCTCTGACCACAATTATAGCATCCCTGTGCTTTATGGTGCTGAGTGTCATTTCTACCTTCATTTACCCATGCGGGGTCTTGGTGTGTCCTTACTGGATTCATGTTTGCTTCTACCTTCTCCTGCTTTGCCTTTTTATGTAGGGATCGTTCCCAAGCTCTAGAGAGTCTCTTCAGAACCCACACTTCATTGTGTGTGGGGTCTGAGGGGTCATAAGTTGCACAGGCTTTTTGTCCTGCCCATGTGGTGTGGGAGACTAAAATACAGGTCCATTTGGCCGTATTGTCTGCAGTTAAATGGGCGCGGGCTAAATCTCTAAATCCTGCTGTGAAGTGTGTCCAGAGGCGTCCAGCAAATGCTGTTGGATGCTCTCCTTTCTTCTGCCTACATCGGTTGAGTCCTTCTACGGGATCTCCTCTATTATAGCCAATTGCATCTCGGATGGCTGTCTTCATATCCTGGAGGCCACCTCCTCCTACATTTTGTGGGTCGGGAAGGGCTGAACTAACGGATGGGTTAAGACTCATTACTATGAGTTTCACTTCTTCCTGCTCGCCCAGACCGTACACGACTGTCTGTTGTGTAACTCGCTCAAAGAAATGGTGTCGGTCTGATGTGGGTTGAAAGGTTTCTATCTTATCACGGGCATCCCTTAACTGGGTGCTGGTTAGTGGGGTGGTGTACACGACATCGGGTTGGTCTTCTGTCGGTACTCTGCGCTGCGTGGTGACTGGATTCATAGGGTTGGGTGCTGTCTGTGCAGTCGGTGGTTTGGGTGCTTTCCTTTTCAGGGCCTGGGGGGCTCTATTCTGAATTCCGTTCCGTTTACGTATCGATGGGCAGTTTCATTAGGTTCCTGCCAATCGGGGCCATCTTCCTGGTCTAAATTTGGTCCAAAGGTGTCTCTGAAACCATTTTGCACTGACTGCAGTGACTGTAATCGTGAAATTTGCTGATCATAAGTCAAGTCTCTCAGGTGGGCGACGAATTCGGATTGACCGTTAGGGTGGCACACCACTCATCGCCCGGATCAATTCTGTGCACTGGCATCGTGTGGTGGTTCCGACTTGGGGACATCCGGTTCTTGTGGATTACCGCAACGCGGAAGGGCTCCCTGTCTTCGGTATCGCTGGTCTGCATACTATCTGGATATGACTCAGTGTGGGGGGGCTGAATCGCCCACACGTCCCTGCGAGGCTGGCGCAATTGTTGGGAGTTTGCAAGTTGAGCTGCTCGACAGCAGGCAGCGTAGTGGCCCATCCTGCCACAGCGGAGGCATTGTCGCGCTTTGGCCGGACATTGCCGCTTTAAGTGGGTGGAACCACAGTTGCCGCACGTCGTGAGGTCATGGCGTTCGTTGCGCCACCGCGCATGCGCGGTGCGGTCCTGCGTAGAGCGCGCCTGCGCATCACGTTCCTCTGCATCAACGTCCCCTCTTTTGGCGCGTACAAGCGCGGGAGGCCTCGGAAAACGCACAAAATGGCCGCCCCCATCCGGGCTGCGGGCCGTGAGGAACTCGATCAACTGGACCCGCTCCACCTCGTGGGGCCTGTGCTGTGCCGTTTCGGCCGCCTGGATTTGGGAGTACCGACTGGTCTCATGGAGGACGCAGGTCTCGATGGCAGTCGCTAGGGTGAGTCGCTTTATTTTAAGGAGCTGCTGGCGTAGGGTGTCCGTGATGACCCCATAAACTATCTGATCCCATATCATGGAGTCGGAGGTGGCCCCATAGCCGTAGGACTGCGCAAGGACTTGGAGGTGTGTTAAGTAAGATTGGAAAGGCTCATCCTTACCCTGCAGGCGCTGCTGGAAGAGGTACCTCTCGAAGCTCTCATTGACTTCCACGCTGAAGTGTTCCTCGAACTTCAGAAGCACCGTCTTATATTTTGTTTTGTCCTCACCTTCCACGAATGCCAGGGAATTGTAGATGTGGATGGCCTGTTGCCCCGCCGTGGAGAGGAGGAGGGCGATCTTCCTGGTGTCCGATGTATTCTCCCTGTCTGTGGCTTCGAGGAAGAGCTGGAAGCGCTGTTTAAACAGCTTCCAGTTGACGCCAAGATTTCCAGCGATTCGGAACAGCTGAGGCGGGCTGATGTTTTCGATGGAGCAGGATGGCGGATTTCTGAAAGGGTGCAGGTAGGTCTCACAGTCGCTGGTTTGCGGCCACTACTGGTATCATGTCGTGTTGGGTGTTCTGATGCACAAATGATCCAACACGGCTGTAGATGGTACAACTCTGTTTTATTGTCTAATCAACGGCAACAACTAACTACTGGCTTGGGTATGTGCTCCACCAGCTAACCTGTGGACCCAGCCCTATCACTATCTTAGTGAGGCACTCAGCACATGGTCTATGTCTGAGTGGCACGCTGTGAGCTCTGAGCTATCTCCTGGTAGAATGAGCGGGAACTGTGGTGTTCCCTGTTTTATAGTGCGTGTGCTCTCACTGGTGATTGGCTGCGATGTTATGTGTGCGCTGGTTGGTCCAACTGCCTGTCCATCAGTGTGTGTGTGATTGCACCATGATATGCTGATCTGGATATCATGACACCTGCCCACCATCTTGTTCCCCATTAAATGCCCCTTGATACAATGAAGGGCATTAAATTCCACCCTATTTGTTGTCTGAGTTATTCTTGAGGAAGGCGTACATAATTACTGCCAACCCAGTTTGTGAGTTTTCTCATGGGCTGTGGAGCCTCCAATTTGATCAGCCAGCCACGCAGTCACTAATCCCTGACAGCCTGGCTCCGTAACCACAGAGTTCTTACTGTGCAGAAGGAGGCCCTTCGGCCCACCGGGTCTGCACCGACTCTGCTATGAGGAGAGATTGAATAAACTGGGATTGTTCTCCCTCGAGAGACGGAGGCTGAGGGGCGACCTGATAGAAGTTTATAAAATTATGAGGAGTATAGGTAGGGTGAACAGTTGGAGGATTTTTCCCAGGGCGGAAATGACAATTACAAGGGAGCACAGGTTGAAGGTGAGGGGGGAAAGGTTCAGTGGAGATGTGCGGGGGAGGTTTTTTACACAGAGGAGGGTGTCATGATCTGCAGACATGCACATAATGAGATACAGACAGGCAGCTAATGAACACAGAGAACAGGACATAACCAATCAGCGGGCAGAACACTTGGGGGTGGTTTCCCACCATAAAAGGCACGAGGCACTCACACTTCACCTCTTTCCACTGGGGACATCTACAGAGTGAGTCAGGGTGTATATATCACACAACACCTCCAGCATGTGGCTAAGAGCTAGTCTGGTTCAGTCAGACAGAGTATCCACACTTAGGTTAGCAGAGAGTCAAACTCACAGAGAACTGAGCTAACTGTGCGACAGGTTCAATAAATCAAATTGAACTAACTTCAAGGTCTGGAGTCTATTTCAGTTAAAGCTGCATCCAGTTGCAGCCCGTGTTATCTCAGTGTGCTTAACACGTCAGGTGGTGGAGGCCTGGAATGCACGGCCAAGTGAGGTGGTTGAGGCAGGTACGTTAGCGACCTTTAAGACTTATCTGGATAGGCACATGAACAGACAGGGTATAGAAGGATACAGGCGGTTGGTCTAGATAGGATACGTGATCGGCGCAGGCTTGGAGGGCCGAAGGGCCTGTTCCTGTGCTGTATTCTTTGTTCTTTGGCCCTCTGAAAGAGCACTCTACCTAGGCTCACTCACCCGCCCCATCCCCGTAACCCCACCTAACCTGCACACTACGGGGCAATTTATCATGGCTAATCCACCTAACCTGCACATCTTTGGACTGTGGGAGGAAACCTGAGCACCCGGAGGAAACCCACGCACACACGGGGAGGATGTACAAACTCCACAGAGACAGTCACCCGAGGTCAGTATCGAACCGGGGACCCTAGTGCCGTGAGGAAGCAGTGCTAACCACTGTGCCACTGTGCCATTCAACTCATGCCCTGTGACTTCACAGTGCTGCCTGAGTGGGGGGTCTGTTCTCATGCAGTCATCCTCCCTCCTGTGTGGGAGTCTTCAGGCCTCATGAGACTGGAAACCTCCCCTTCTCAGAGTCCCTCACTGTACCCATGCAGTTTGGCCTCTCCTGGGACTCCACCCAGGGACCTCGCAGCCACGCGCAGGCTGAAAATCAGCCAACTCTGCTTCTGCCTCCACAGACTCTGCCCGACCTGCTGAATCTATCCAGCAGTTTCTGGTTTTATCTCATACTAGCATGAACTGATGGGCTGAACGGCCTGTTTCGTGCCGAACAATCCGATGGAAGGTCTCACTTTGTTCGAAAGCCTGGGCCGGGACTTTGCGCCCGCGTTCTCCAGGACAGACAGCGATGCTCTCGCCAGCACGATCCTGGGGTGGGGGGGGGGGGGGCTGTACTGCTCTGTGTGCCTCCAGCGGGTTCTGTTCGCCAGGTGTACGTCATGAGAGACCTGCCGTGATTCACATGTGGGGACATTGCAGTGTGGGGGACCAGGATGATCTGCATTGGAAATTAGGTGGAAACGAGGATCCTGACTTTGAAAGTCGGGATCTCTTTTACGTCATTGGCTGAGGGGAGGGGGAAGGAGAATTAACGGGGAATTCCCCCGGGCGTAAAAGCCTTGTGGAGACTCCTACTCCATTCTCCACCACGTCCGCCATTCCCACCCCCAATAATGGGGGCTGGAAATCCCCCCCAATAGGTCGGCAATACAGAAACAAGCCACCTAGCTCAATTAGGCTGTGTCAAGTCAACATTTCTGCTCCACATTAATCTCCGATTCAACTCTCAACACATCAGTCTGTTCCTTCTGTTCCTTTCACTTTTCCATCTTTATCTAGATTTCCCATAAAAGCATCTATTCTCTTCACCTCAACCGCTCCGACAGTTCCACCTTTTCTACACTCCCGGAGCAATGAAGTCCTGCTCGTGGATGAACCCAGCCTTGGTCTCAGCTTCTTTAGCTGGGAGGACAGGTTCGAAAGATCCAGAACAGCCTGAAGCTTAATCTGATGCTCCATGCGTGTGCTGAGTAACATAAACATGCCCCTTCTCCAGGGTAAAGGTCCCCTGTTGTGATTTTTTTTTCTTCGTTTCTTCTTGAGGAGACTCATCAAGCTATTGCTAGGCAACTTGGCAAGGAGTAGGTGATCACCTGGGAGGTGTGCAGCTGGATATTGGAAGAGGGTAGGGTCTAAAGGGAGTTTGACACAGTGCAGTAGCTAATCTGGCAACATCTCCCCGCTTAATGTGGAAAGATAATCCATCCAAACACTTCTTAACACAAAAAACCTGTACATTTATGAGATTTTACTTCTACAACCTTTGCTGTGGTAAACAGTTGTACAATTACACCATTACATGGCTGGCAGAATGTTAAATGTAGGAGAACACATTAAGTGAAAGTGTTGTGAGGACAGAACACGCCAAGGCGTCAAAATGTAAACATAACCCTCAGGATAATAAACGAGAATCCACCTGTGGTTGTTCAAACTCCAGGAGTTGGTCCATATGGGTTTACTATAGAAGGTAGATTTTATGCTCCGGTTATTCCATTTGCAATTGGGACCGGTTAGCAGAATGGCATTAAACATACGACGGTACAGCTGGTTCAGGATAGATAGTCTGACAGAAGGTTGTCAGTGGTGTTCCACAGGAATTGGCGTTGGGACCACGATTGCTTAGCCAATGAGAAACAACCGTCTTGGGCTCGGAAATTAGAAATACCATTTCAAAATTTGTGGATGACACCAAATTGGAGGGTAAAGTTAATGTTGAGGGAAACAGTGGGCAGCACGGTGGCGCAGTGGGTTAGCCCTGCAGCCTCTCGGCGCCGAGGTCCCAGGTTCGATCCCGGCCCTGGGTCCGTGTGGAATTCAGCCCGTGGAGGTTTACAAACTTTGGAGTTTGGACATGAAGGTGGCCAATGAATTTCAATATAGCTGTGAGGCGGCGCATGACGGCGGAAGGAATAAGAGGGCCAGGTACTTCTTGAAAAGTAAGAAAATGGGGTTCATGAGCAAAGAGGTCAAGGGGTACAGACATAGGAAAAGTAGCAAAACAGGTTAATAAGATTATAGACGATGTAAACCCGAGTTATCGTTCAGCTGTTCTGCTCTTGACAGCAGGAACAAAGGGTGAAAAAGTTGCCATAGCGTAGGTTACTTAACCAGATCGCCAGACATCGACTGAGGTGAAAGTGGGCTAAATCTCCCAAATACCTCTGATGATGTCACCACGTAATCATGTGACACACTGCACAGCGATGCACTGGCTTACAATGCACAAAAAACCCAGCATCGGGATTCATTTCATGAAAAATAGAAAAGAAGAATGGAGAAATTATATTCAACTTGTCTAGACTTTGGCTGAAGACCGTATTTGGGGTACCGTGTAATGCACGATCAATCACGACTGAAGCGAGGTTGTAGTCCAATTGAAGGCTTTAATGAACAAGTAGTTACCCCAGCAGCTCCGATACAGAACGACTGCTGTGGGTGAAACACAGACTCTTATGCTCCGCTTGCTGGGCGGAACCAGCAGGCAGGTTCCACCACTCATACTACAGTATAAGGTACATCCCACCTAGGTACCGCGATACCCCCAATATAGCCTACCACACCTTGTACAGTTCTTGCCTCCATATTATTAAAAAAGGATAAGTATGTACTGGAGAGGTTGCAAAAAAGGTTCACCAAGATTCACAAGGGGTCCTGAGACATCTAATCACAGCCGGGCCCATGCGAAGGTGCTGGTTCCCTTCCTGGCTGGCTTTTAACGTTGGATTTCAACGAGCCCCGCAGTTAGGCCTCAGCGAGGAAGCTTGTATTCCACCAGCGCCCCGGGGAGATCAATCGTGTGGTCCCCGTGAGAGTTATTACAACTAGAGGGATACCAGAACTGAGGAGCTGGACTTTATGCCTGTCTGCCAATGGGTTTAAAGGCCTGTCATCAGCTTCTGCTTCGGTTGTGTTGGCAACCCTTATTTCCATGATGGTGCTTGTTAAACCAGACATGGCCAGACATGGCCTGCTGAGATAGGAGTCCTGATAATGAAAACTTATAAAACTTATCAATGGAAATAATATAAAGATGGGTCTTGGGCAGCAGGGTGGCACAGTGGTTAGCACAACTGCCTCACGGCGCCGAGGTCCCAGGTTCGATCCCGGCTCTGGGTCACTGTCCGTGTGGAGCTTGCGCCTTCTCCCCGTGTTTGCGTGGGTTTCGCCCCCACAGCCCAAAGATGTGCAGGATACGCCGCGCTAAATTGCCCCTGAATTGGAAAAAAATGAATTGGGTACGCTAAATTTAAAAAAAAAGACGGGCCTTGAAGATTTCAAGTGATGGGGATGAATATTTTTTCAGCAGCTTTGATTATTTCGGGGTTGCAGGAGGCATGGGGGGAAGGGGGGGGGGGAGCTGGCCTTGGGCCCATTAAGGCCCTTAAGTGGCCACCACCCTCACTTCCCTCGCTCGGGCCTACCAGCCTGCCCCTCAGACACCCAGCTCTTGCCTCTGAGTTTGGGCAATGCTTTGTCAGAGCTGCCAGTAATACCAGCAGTGACCCCCCACCACACCCCACCTGGCACTGATGGGTCTACAGAGCTGCAGCTCTCTAAGGCAGGACTTCCTCCAGATCAAGTATCGCCTTAAAGCAACTAACATTTATAGTGGCCTCCGGTTTATCTCCTTTCTTTTATTTTATTATTTTTGGTCCATGGACCCATAATCAGAATGTGCCTTTAAGCGGAAGACAGGTTGAAGCAGCCTGCTGGTCAGGACAGTGTGTTCCCAGGTTTTGTTTTGGATTGGATTGGATTTGTTTATTGTCACGTGTACCGAGGTGCAGTGAAAAGTATTTTTCTGCGAGCAGCTCAACAGATCATTAAGTACCTGGGAAGAAAAGGAAATAAAAGAAAATACATAATAGAAAAGGACTCGTCAGTGCTGAGTGAATCTTTGAAACCAGCTTTGGAGGAAGTCAGTTCAATCAGTTGGCTGTCGTCCGCTGGGGTGACCAGGGACAGTGTTCCCTCCATGGTGTGTGTGCGTGTGTGTGCGTGTGTAGCGAGTGGGGATAGTTAGAAAGGGGGAAGTTGGAAAGGGGTGTTGGGAAAATGATATTAAATAGTTGGTTACATTTTCTGTCCATTTAATTATAATACTGTACATAATAAACGGTTACTTGTATTAAAGTTACAAACTTGGCGACCAGTTTATTGGAGCTCAGCCAAGGACCTCGGGTGTTTTAAAATAAAATCTAATTTCACTCGTGTTGTGACTGCGAGTCACGTGGGGCTGGAACTGACCACGAGTCAGCCTAGGGGGTCGTGATGCATTGTTTCCTGCATTAATGTGCTACATCCATTAGAATCATGGGCAAGCTTGCGAGGGACCTTTTGGCAGAGTGGGGAACACAGCCCATGTAAAATCCAGCCCCAGAGGATGCAAACTCTCAGGAAAGGTTGAATGAATGAAATGCCCTCACAGTTCAAGCTCTGGTGGTGAATTCCTGGGTGTAATTCGGCCAATATTTGATGGATTTGGTGCCCTTTTCCCTGGAAAAGAGAAGAATAAGGAGCAACCCAATAGAGGTCTTCAACATTATAAAAGAAGCTTGACAGGGTGGATGTGGAGAAGATGTCTCCACTTGTGGGAGACATAAAAATTAAAATTTCGAAGTCTAATTCTAAATAAACCCAGGTGGGAATTCAGGGGAAACTTCGGCTGGATTCTCCGATCCTGAGTGTTGACACCGGGGCAGGATTCGAGGACGTTCAGGGCAGCAAAGCCCTGGACCGATTCAGCAACTGTGGAGGGGATTGCACCGGCACCACGTGGAACACAATCAATTCGAATGAAAAACAATGGGCTGGACTTTCCGCACCCCGGGATCGCGGTCGGCGCGGGGCGGAGAATCCATTTTCCCGCAAGGAATCGGGACCAGCGCCGGTTCCCCAATTCTGCGGGCCCCGAAAAGCGCCGTACTCGAAAGTGCGCCGTGCCACCTAGAACCTACCTGCGGTCACTGCCAGAGGCCCGCTCCGCCATTCTCCGCCCCCGACCGGCATAAAACCCGACGGCGTGGATCTAACATGGTCCCGCCGGTTGGGATACTCACGTGGAGGCTGCGGACTCAGTCCACGGCCGCCCTGGTCGGGGGCGGGCCAATCGGAGGGCCTTATAGACGGCCGGAAAATGTTTGTGCGGGCGTTGAGGATCGGGCACAAGGCCGATCGGGGGGGGTTTAGTTTTCGGGTCCAACTCCGCGGTCCGAGTCTGCCTTCAGTCACGGCGCGGCCGCTGGAGGTCGCCGTCGTGCGCATGCGCGACCTCCGACCCGGACGTGCAGGGGTCCGTTTCTGCAGCAAAAGCTGCTAGATCTACACCGGGGCCCTGCTAGCACGGAATTTGTGGCCTCTTCATGCCGTTTTTTGACTTCGAATCATAAAATTTACAGTGCAGAAGGAGGCCATTCGGCCCATCGAGTTTGCACCGGTTAGGTGGATTGGCCATGATAAATTGCCCTTAGTGTCCAAAACTTGCCCTTAGTGTTGGGTGGGGTTACTGGGTTATGGGGATAGGGTGGAGGTGTTGACCTTGGGTAGGGTGCTCTTTCCAAGAGCCGGTGCAGACTCGATGGGCTGAATGGCCTCCTTCTGCACTGTAAATTCTATGATAATCTATGATAAAATAAATGGCACCTTTTCGTAGACCATTTACCTATCCCCGTTACTACTCACCTCCATGGGCTGGAGAGAACAAAGAAATGCTTGCGCCAAGTTCAACAAAGTCCTCGCCAACTGCCTAAGACAACCGATTTAAGACAATTGACTTGAGGCACGAGGCGAATGTACTCATCCGTAACACTTCATAATCCCAGCAGACTAGCAATTTACCATGCGTAGCTACAAATATCCTCTTCCTTCAAGAATATGTCAAGTTTGCCATGTGAATCATTTATGAAACAACAGAGTTCAAAGCTCAATGTACAGCTGTGAAGAGCCATGGTTACAGGAAGCCCACAACGTGTACGGACTATCTCTGGGCACGCTGTTTGGTCATTGTATCACCAGCTCCCTCAAATGGCATTTGTTGTTGATTTACTTTCAATGAAAGCTGAATAGATTTTCTTGATTAAATATTTGTTTTTCCATTTTATTCATTGAGAGGTTTATTCACAGGACAACACAGTAAATAGGAGTGGCCACCCGGTGGATTTTTGTTCATTCATCTGGAAGATCATAGAGTTCTTTATCACAGCACCAACCTCCTCCTAAACGATACTGTGATGAATGGTTACTGTACCCTTAACACCATGTAAGTGATGCCCCTTTAAGACCGGGTTTGGAACCCTGGGGGACTCCGCCTCTGGCTCCGCCCACCATGGAGCCGTATATAAGGTGACGCCCTGTAGGCGGCACTCAGTAAGCACCCATCTCGGCAGCAGGCTAGTTCTCTGCTTATTAAAGCCTTCATTTACCATTCCACACTCTCGTGTCGTTATTGAGGGTACTACAGATACCTTACCGACAAGTCCAATTGTCAATCGCTCTGCGGCACTTGTGGGCTAAAGAGCTGGCTTGTAATGCAGAACAAGGCCAGCAGCACGGTTCAATTCCCGGACCAGCCTCCCCGAACAGGCGCCGGAATGTGGCGACTAGGGGCTTTTCACAGTAACTTCATTTGAAGCCTACTTGTGACAATAAGCGATTTTCATTTCATTTCATATCCTTCTATTTCTTTTTCCCTCATGTTCTTATTGAGCTTCTCAATGCATCAATGCTGTTCACCTCAAACACTTCATGTCGCAGCGGGTTCCACCAGTCTGGTGTTTCAATGGGGTGAGGGAGGCAGAAGGGGCGGTACGGCCGCACAGTGGTTAGCACTGCTGCCTCACAGCGCCAGGGTCCCAGGTTCAACTCCAGCCTCGGGTCACCGTCTGCGTGGAGTTTGTACGTTCTCCCCGTGTCTGCGTGGGATTCCTCCAGGTGCTCCGGTTTCCTCCCACAGTCCAAATGTTCTCCAACTGCCTGAGACAATTAATTGAAGGCACGAGGACAATGTAGTAACTCGCAACGCCTCATAATCCCAGGAGACTCGCAATTTACCATCTGTAGCTACGAATATCCTCATCCTTCAAGAATGCGTCAAGTTAAGGCGGCATTTAGGTGGATTGGCCATAATAAATTGCCCTTAGTGTCCAAAATTGCCCTTAGTGTTGGGTGGGGTTAGTGGGTTATGGGGATAGGGTGGAGGTGTTGACCTTGGGTAGGGTGCTCTTTCCAAGAGCCGGTGCAGACTCGATGGGCCGAATGGCCTCCTTCTGCACTGTAAATTCTATGATAATCTATGATGTGGCGCATTGGTTAGCACTGGGACTGCGGTGCTGAGGACATGGGTTCAAATCCCGACCCTGGGTCACTGTCCGTGTGGAGTTTGCACATTCTCCCCGTGTCTGCGTGGGTTTCACCCCCACAACCCAAAGATGTGCAGGCGAGGCGGATTGGTCAAGCTAAATTAATAACAATAATCATCTTTTATTGTCACAAGTAGACTTACATTAACACTGCAATGAAGTTACTGTGAAAATCCCCTAGTCGCCACATTCCGGCACCTGTCCAGGTACACAGAGGGAGAATTCAGAATTCTCAGCCGGTACGGGATTCGAACCCGCGCTGCTGGCCTTGTTCTGCATCACAAACCAGCTGTCTTCTTGCCCCTTAATTGGAGAAAAACTAATTGGGTACTCTAAATTTATTTTAAAAAAAGAATGTGTCAAGTTCGCCATGTCAATCATTTATGAGACAACAGAGTTCAAAGCTCAAAGGAGGTTGGGGCTGTGATAAGGGCAGGGGAACGGGCCGAGGTAGGGTTCTCTTTCGGAGGTTCGAAGCAGAACTGATGGGCCGAGTGGCCTACTTCTGCACTGTAGGGATTCTATGGAAACGGAATGGTCGCCCAGCCTCAGCCGTCCAATCAAGCGGCGGATGGCCTATTAGTGGCCGGCTGGCGGGAGGGTAGCCAATTAGAGGAGCAATGTGGGGGGATCCGTGTCCAATCACATTGTACGCTGTGACCTAATGTGGCAGCGAGATAATGCTGCAAGCAAGAACTTGGTCAGGGCTACAAGTTTAAACAGTCCCCTGCTCTCTCGAATCAGGCTTCATTTTATTATTGAAGGCTCAAAAAAGATAAAAGTGAGTTAAACATCATAAAGACACTGCCACCTTCCCCGGCAAAATCTGCTGTTACATTCAGCCATTGTGGGGGAGGAGGCCAGGGGAAGACAACCCTCCAGTGTTGACCTGGAGAATCCAGGACTTGGAGATCAATTTCCAGAACAGTGCTGTGCGCAATCCTGGGGATAAATCAACAGGGTTTTTTTTTGTAATTTGCATAGAATATTTCTCTTCACCAGAGACGTTGAAAATGGGGCAAAAAGGCAGTTTGACTGATAAGCAAGCTTCACCCGGTTGGGTAACGAGTCTCTTTGCTTGTCGTAGGAAGGCCGTACGTCACAAGAACGGATGCGTTTGCCGACTAATGGCTGGAGTGTGTGTGGGGGGAGGGAGGAAGGGGGGGGGGGGGGCGTTGTCATGTGGTGTGTTTCTCCAGGAATGAATTTGCTCACAGTTGTCAACCCTGCTGGTGACAGACCTTTCCGTCTGTCCTTCTGCCACTTTGTCATAGCTGCTTTAAAATGGGGCCGCACGGTGGCGCAGTGGGTTAGCACTACTGCCTCACGGCTCCGAGGTCCCAGGTTCGATCCTGGCTCTGGGTCACTGTCCGTGTGGAGTTTGCACATTCTCCCCGTGCCTGCGTGGGTTTCGCCCCCACAACCCAAAGATGTGCAGGGTAGGTGGATTGGCGGCGCTAAATTGCCCCTTAATTGGAAAAAATGAATTGGGTACTATAAATTTTTTATTTTACTTTTAATTAGCTGCTTTAAAAGACTCCCAAACGTTTTCATGTCCAGCGCCCGGAAAATGCAGACGGCAACGAAACATTACGGTCAATTGGGCCTCCAGCAAGCTCAATAGCTGGTTAATGACGGGCTGCTGATTTTCCCTACCCACTCGATCTTCATTCATTTCAGAGATTGGTGTGATGACGTCGTAATGCTGACGCTAATAACTTCTCCAAGGGCAGTCTTCTATCACTAACTCCTTTTTATTAAAGTAACATCAAAGGCTGCTACCGCGGCGTACAACATTTAGTTCCGGGAATCTACGGAGATTCCGGTTTGGGTTGGAACTGACGGTTTTAAACCCCCGCCAAGAGTTTGCTATTGGGTGAGCGACCACCCGGTCAATAGAGGAATTTGCAATCCACAAAGCCCATGGGAGACCTATTGCCGTTCTACCGTGTCCTTCATGAACATCATAATATCCTACACCCCCCCGTTAAGTCTGTTTCCCCGTCACTACTCCCGCGGTGAGGAGGTCTCTTCCGCCTCTTGATGATCGGCCTGAACTCCATTGAGGGTGGAACAGGATCAGCAGGTGTGAACCAGATTGGTGACCTTCGCCTCTGGAGGGAGTGCCGAAAAGTTACCGATGCGGATTCCTCCTCGGTCTCTGCTACCGACGGAATGCCTGATTCCTGTCCTTCCATCCGGGAACCTGCGTCCTCGTCATCCGGGGAGACAGACACACGGCTCTCTATGGGCAGTAACCCAGTTCTGGCAACGGCCACCTCGATAGCAGGTGGTGAAGTTTGTCCAGGGACGGAATCCCTACTCCTGAGGTAGTCCAGGTGTTTCCTCAAGACCTTCACCTGGACCTTTACTTTGTAGGATGCAGCTCCCGTTTTCTCCAATATGATTCCAGGGTCCAACTGGAGCCATCTCCGAAATCCCTCACGCTCGCCTGGCTTGAATATTATTTCAGATCTCACAGAATCATCATTTATTTTCTGGTTCTCTTGGGACTCCACCGTCCCCACCAGGTTTGGGAATAGTCGGCTTAGTCGCGGAAGAAGCCCCATCCCATTAACAGTTCCCCCGGGGCGACTCCTCTCATAGTATGAGGAGTGGTCCGATAATCAAATGCAAACTGGGCCAGTTTGATCTCGATGGATGCTGTTGGCTGCTTTTTCATGCCGCTGTTAATGAGCCGCCTATTCTGCCAGTCCATTTGATGGCAGGTGATAATATGTCTGATGCCCAGAACTCCCACTGGTGAAGGCAGCGCCATGTCGGAAACCAGGATGTCCGGTATGCCATGCCAAAAGCTCCATCGTTGTTTCTCGATCATTGTGCGGGAGGACGTGGAGCCCATGCGGTATATCTCCACCCATTTGGAGCGTGTATCCACCAGGATCAAAAACATAGAACCCGTTAAAAGCCCAGCAAAGCCCACGAGCTCTCCCACCCATGGTCTGCTAGGCCACTCTCATGGGTGTAGGGAGGCCGAAGGAAGGAGTTTCTGGTTTTCCTGGCATGAATCGCACTGCTTCACCAAGTCCGTGATGTCTGAGTCTAGACTGGACCACCAGACGTAGCTCCTGGTGAGCATTTTCATTTTAGAGACCCCAGGGTTTAGAGACCCAGCCATTATGTAGCTCCAGTAGGATTGTGCACCCCCCCCCCCCCCCCCAGGGCTTTGGGGCAACTACCTGAGACCCCCAAAGAATTACACCGTCCTCAACACTAAGTTCCTCTTTCTTGGTCAGATAAGGTTTCATGCCGTCTGAGGGTTATTCTCGGACTCCATCACTCAGGGACATGTGCTTTAATTTTGACAGTGTTGGACCCTTTTGCTTTGAAGACACTGATAAAGTCTCATTGTGACCTCTTCCAAAGCTGGCAAGGGAGTCAGGCTGGTGGGCAACGGGAGGCGATTGAAGGCATCAGTCTTAGTTATTCGTGTTCCAGTTGCTCTAAGAGATATTCACAAGTTGCAAGTAACAGGGTCCAACGCTGTATCCGGGCAGAGGCAATAAGGGGGATTGCCTTCTCCTCCTTAAAATGTCCCAATAAGGGCTTGTGGTTGATCACTATCACAAAACACCTGCCATGGATGTACTACTGAAACCTTTTTACACCAAACACAATCGCCAAGCCCTCCTTCTCCATTTGGGAATGCCTCCACTCGGCATTTGAGAAAGTCCTGGATGTTTGTGCAATGGGTCTTTCTGTTCCGTCTTTCCAGCGGTGTAAGCACCGCCCCAATCCTGTAAGGAGAAGCATCACCTGTCAGGATGAGTTCCTTTTTCGGGTTGAAGTGGGCCAATAGCTTGGACGACAGAAGTTGTCTTTTTTACTTTTGTGGTGCCCTCAAATTTCCTTAACTGCCGGAAGACAGCAGCTGAGTTCTGACTTGGTGATGGGCGATTCACAGAGGTGCCTTCAATCAGGTCTTTACACAAAGCCCCTCTCCCGAACTGCAGGGCATTGCTGTCTGCCCCCCCCCCCCCCCCCCCCCCCCCCCCCCAGGAGCTCCTGAGTCTCTTTCTCTGCATTCTCCAGGTTTCGGGCAATCTCAGATCCAGGTTAGGCTCTGCCAGTAACTTGTTTCAAGTGGTGGCATTGTTTATTCAGCACACCAATCTGTCTTGCAACACCTCGGTTAGGGATGGAACAAATTAACAGTGTTCTGCCAGTTTTCGTAACCTGGTTAAAAATTCAGTGAGGCCTTCCCTCAGTGTCCTCCCTGCCCTATTAAAGCAGTATGTCTGCAAGCTGATAGCGGGCTTCGATTTTGGGATCTTTGAGTTCATCGAAGATCTTCGAGTCAGGGCACCTGGATAGGTCAGGCCCTTTAATACGGTGAATGTCAGGTCCCTGCTTTCTGTCAGCAGTGTCACATTCTGCTCCCCGTCTCCCACAATGTTATCTGGCCAGAAGAAGTAACACATGCACCCCCCCCTACGGGGCCGAGTCTTCTCCATTAACACTGTACGGTTCAGGTTTACCAAAGAGAGGCGTTTTGTTGCTTACTGGAGCAGCTGCTAGTTTTCAACTCTGAAGGCTGCTCCGTAGCCCCTCGTCGCCAATGTAGTAACTTCTCCACGGCTCGTCTTCTATCAATAACTCCCTTTATTAAAGTAACAAAAAGAACCGCTACCATGGCGCCCAACTCCTACGTCCCAGCCCGGGGACCACGGAGATGTCAGTTCGGGTTGGAACGGTGGGTTTTAACCTCCCGCCATGCACCTCATATTGGGCGAGCCTTCACCTTCGCCACAGGGAAATTCTTATTCCGCGGACCACATGGGGAGACCTATTGCCGATATCCCCTTGCCCTACATGGCCTTCAAAAGACTGACCTGATCCTGTGGGGAGAAGGATCTGCGGCCTATCAAATTTGTGGACATAAAATCCAGCCCAAGTAGTTTATTTTTAATTTCCTATTGGATTTATTAGTGATTGTTTTATCGTCACTACTTGTAGTCTCCCTCAAAAACAAAAGCATCTTTTTTACATCTACCGTATCAAATCCCCTCCTAAAGAACTTCATCAGGCCAATCTCAGCCTTCCTATTTCTATTGAACAGACGCCCTGTCTGTTCAGTCTTTCATTGTTATAACCTACCAGTGTTACCCGTTTAAATGTCTTTTGTTGCTTATAACACCAGAGAATGATACAACTCTTATAGTAAATAAAGACCAGAACGAGTGGGCAGATATTCCATAGACGAGCATGACTTGGTTTCCGGATCTTTCTCTGCATTTTTGGTTACTCTTCAAAGTATTTAATTGGCTATGATGTACTTTTGGATGCCCTGAGGATGTGAAAGATGCTCTCTCAGCATCAACCATGGCTCAGTTGGAAGCTTGTTGTTTCTGAGCCATAAGGTTCAGGGTTCAAGTCCGCATTTAGGGATTGAGCCAAGGGTGTTACCCCTGGTGTCCTGGACCATATTCATCACTGATCTCAACGTCACAAAAACGGATTATATGACCATTCATTTTTTAATTATTTTTTTCTTCCAATTATGGGACAATTTAGCGTGGCCAATCTACCTAACCAGCACATCCTTTGGGTTGTGGGGGTGAGACCCACGCAGACACGGGGATTTCTTTGTGAGACCTTGCTGTGCGCAAATTGGCTATTATGTTTCCTGTAAGTAATGTGACCACAGTCCCAGATGACCATAGGGTGCTTTCCCCTTTGAGGGGGAGAGCTGACTGGTGATAATTTATTATTATTTTTTAATGTAAATTTAGAGTACTTGGTAAATATCAAAGCTATATAAATTAAATGACGTACTGTTAAAGGGTGTTTCAGAACATACACACCTGAGGAGGTTAGTAGAAAGATGGCAAGGCAAGTGGAGGAAATAGTTTTTTAAAAAGTTTATGGGATCTTTTTATTAAAAATAGAGACGTACTGCACAAGAGCAAATAGGTTTTGAGTGAGAAAGTGGTGTGAACTAGTAGAACATAGAACATACTTTTAGGCCATTCGGCCCATCGAGTCTGCACCGACCGACTTAAGCCCTCACTTCCACCCTATCCCCGTAACCCAATAACCTCTCCCAACCTTTTTGGACACTAAGAACAATTTATCACGGCCAATCCACCTAACCTGCACGTCTTTGGACTGTGGGAGGAAACCGGAGCACCCGGAGGAAACCCACGCAGACACGGGGAGAACGTGCAGACTCCTCACAGACAGTGACCCAAGCCGGGAATCGAACCTGGGACCCTGGCGCTGTGAAGCCACAGTGCTAGCCACTTGTGCTACCGTGCTGCCCCAGTAAACCAGAGGCCCGGCCTAACACTCTGGGGACATGGGTTCAAATCCCACCATGGCGACGGACAAGTTAAAGCCGACTGCCTCGGCCTGGTTGGGTGACCTTATGGACATTTTTTTCCCTGGAAAAGATCGACTAACTGTCAGGGGATCATTTATCTCACACCTCAAAGAGTTAATTACCATCAGCTGTTAGGAGGGCAGGGTTTATTGGTGGGGTTTGGGGGGATGGGGAGGGGTTTGGCTGTCGGCTTAGTTGTGTGTTTTTCTATGTCTCTGATTCCTTGTGTTGTTAGCACAACAATTGTACGATGTTTGAACAATTTTCACATCTGTGCTGGAGTTTAGATCGATAATCTAGATTGTCAAATATGGAACCTTGAATTAAATATTTTTAAATACATCTGGAATTGAAAGTGGGGGCGGCACGGTGGGGCAGTGGTTAGCACTGCTGCCCCACGGCGCCGAGGACCCGGGTTCGATCCCGGCCCCGGGTCACTGTCCGTGTGGAGTTTGCACATTTTCCCCGTGCCTGTGTGGGTCTCACCCCCACAACCCGAAACGTTGTGCAGGCTAGGTGGATTGGCCACGCTGAATTGCCCCTCAATTGGAAACAAAAGAATTGGGTACTATAAAAAAAATTTACTTTTTAAAAATGGAATCAACAGTTGTGACCTTGAAACTATCATCAATTATGATTCAGAAACTCACCTGGCCCCCTAATGTCCTTTAGGGGAGGAAATCCACCGTCCTTACCTAGTCCGGCCTACACGTGACTCCAGACCCATTGCAACGTGGTTGTCTCTTAACTGCCCCTCTGAAATGGCCGAGAAAAACGAGAGGTCAAGGGCAATTCGGGATAGGCAACTCGCTAATGACACCCACAGCTCACAAAAAGCATGATGTCATTCCAAACCTTTATAAGTCAGGCCCTTAGCGGCACCATTATGTCCAGTTCTGGGCTTTGCATCAAGGCCTTGGTGAGGAGATTTACTAAAACGGTACCAGGGCATGGGAAAACTGGAGAAGTTGAGGTTGTTCTCCTTGGCGCAGGGAAGGTTATAGGGGAATTTAATAGATAAGTGTAAAATGAAGTCTGGGTGTTGGTCGAGTAAATAAGGAGTAACTGTTTCCACTGGCAAGAGGGTCGGTAACCAAGCAACACAGATTTAAGATAATTGGCAAAAAGAATCCAGGGGGAGAAAGGAACATTTTCCACAGCGAGCTGTTATAATTGTCACGACAGTTAACCTCTACCTCTGGGGTCACCTTAAAATTAAAGCGAGGCATTTCAGAGCTAATGTTAGGAAAGAATTCTTCAGGGGCCGGCACAGTGACGCAGTGGTTAGCACAGCGGCCTCACAGCGCCAAAGGCCCAGGTTTGATCCCGGGCCCAGGTCAATGTCCGTGTGGAGCTTGCACATTCTCCCCGTGTCTGCGTGCGTCTCACCCCCACAACCCAAAGATGTGCAGGGTAGGTGGATTGGCCGTGCTAAATTGTCCCTTAATTGGAAAAAAATAATTGGGTACTCTAAATTTATTTTTAAAAAAGGAAAGACTTCTTCAAACACAGTCGTGGAAATCTGCAAAACCATAGAATCCCCTGCAGAAGGAGGCCATTCGGCCCATTGACAGTGCACCGACCCTCCGAAAGAGCACCCCCCTACCCTTTCCATATGACCCCACCTAACTTTTAGACAATAAGGGGCATTTTGGCATGGCCAATCCACCTAACCGCACATGTTTGGACTGTAGGAGGAAACCGGAGCACCCGGAGGAAACCCACGCACACACGGGGAGAACGTGCAGACTCCGCACAGACAGTGACCCAAGCCGGAATCGAAGCCGGATCCTTGGCGCTGTGAAACAACAGTGCTAACCACTGTGCTACCGTGCCATTACAGTTCCCAAAAAAGCTGTTGAGGCAAGGGATTGATTGGAAGCTTCAAAGCTGACATTCAAAATTGGTCAACTTTTCTTAAGGGTAGTAAGGGGTCATGGATCCGAGGTGGTGAATGGAGTTGAGGTAGAGATCAGGGGCGGGTTTCTCCGACCCCGGGTCGAGTCGGAGATTCGCCGGGGGTGCGCGATTCACGCGACGCTGGTCCGGCGATTCTCCGCGCGCGATTGGCCGAGTGGCCGGCCAGATAGGCCAGGTCCCGCCGGAGCCGTTCACATGTGGGACCTCGGCGTCCATCCTGGGGGGTGCGGCCTGGTGGGAGGGGGGAAGGGGGATCCGACCCTGGTGGGGGGCCTCCACCGTGCCCTGGCCCGCGAATGGGACCCACCAATCGGCGGGCGGGCGTCTCCGGGTGGGGGCCTATGTTCCTCCGCGCCGGGCCCCTGTAGCTCTCCGCCATGTTGCTTCGGGGCCAGCGCGGAGAAGGCAACTAGCGCGCATGCGCGAGTTCGCCCTGGCCATAGCGCGCATGCGCAGACTGTGGCGCCCGTTTGACGTCAGCTGGAGCTGCGTGAGTCGCTCCAATGCCGTGCTGGCCCCCTGTGAGGCGCAGTATTGCTGATCCTGGGGGCCTGTTGACGGCGTTGTAAAACACGACAGCGTTTACGACGGCGTCAACACTTAGCCTCAGGATTAGAGAATCCCGCCCCAGCACTGATGTACTGAATCATGGTACAGGTTGTAAGGGCTAACTGGCCTCTTCCTGTTCCTTGGTTTCTTCAAGTCACTGCCGTTTCTAAACAACCTCTTCATCATTCTTGAACCACAGGCTCTAATGCTTCTTCCTTCCTTCACAGCTAAGATGACACCGCACGCAATTCCAGAAGCACCAGTGACCCCAACACTGGACCCAAAGGAGCACAGGCAACGCATGATGTGCAGGAGGGTAAAAGTCATTGCAGAACTAGTCGAGACGGAGAGAGATCACTTCAATGATCTGGATCTGTGCATCACACAAGTGGTTCAGCCACTGAGAGCCAAAAAGGTTATATTCGCAAAACAATTCTTCCCCATTCGGATAAACGTTTAACTTTTCATTGCTTATATTTGTCATTTTTAATGCGCTGGTCAGTTGGTCTTTTCAGAGTTAAGGCCCATGCCACAAATTTAGTTTTTTTTTTCAATTTTTTTTTGTGGGGGAAGCAATGCTTTGTGAGAGCCATGGCGAATCCAGCACGGTTTGTAGAGTCCAGCAGAAAGTAACTTTATTAACAACAATATGTATACGGGGCCAGCAGTTCACTACTGCTTCCCTCTCTAGCCACCACCACAATGGCCAGCTCTATTTATACAGCTGCAACTATTAATGTTTGCCCCGCTCCCCTCATTGGGCGAGCTTATATTCCCCAAGGATCATGGGGTGACCCATTGTCCCCAGCCAATAGGATCCGGGCAGGTTATAACACTGTGTTTGTGGGGGTGGGATCCACGCAGACACGGGGGAGAGAGTGCAAACTGCACACAGATGGCTACCCAATGCCGGATTTCAACCCGGGTCCCCGGAGCTGTGAGGCAGCAGTGCTAACCACTGTGCAGATTAACACTGGCTCCAAGTTGGGCAACACATCGATTTTAAAATTTTGTCTGTGGTTTCCAAACCCTTCGTGGCCTTGTCTCTCCCTAACCTCGATAGCCTCCTGCAATTCCACAACGCACTAAGTTACAATCAGGTCAGCCATGGACTTATAGAATGGCGGAGTAGGCTCGAGGGACAGAGTGGTCTCCTCCTGCTCCTAATTTGCGTGGTCGTATGATCTCTGCGCTCCTTCAACTGTAGCCCCACGTCCATCCCTGATTTTAATGGCTCCACTATCGGTGGACGTGCTTTCAGCTGCCGAGACCCTGAGCTCTGGAATTCCCTCCCTAAACCGCTCTGTCTCTTGCTCATCCTTTACGACACTCCTGAAAACCTCCCTCGTTGACCAAATCTTTAGTCACCTGTCCCAATACTTGCTTTGTGTGGCTTGGGTTGAAACTTCACTTGACAATCGCTCGTGTGGAACATTTTGGGATATTTTATTACAATAAAGATGCTAAATAAATCAAGTTTGTTGTTGTGATATGGACTTAGGGCAATCTTATTAACCATTAAAGAACAAATAGTCAATGGTGAATCACAGAAACGAGTATTGTGTTGGACTGAACAGAAACACGTCACACACAAGTTACCGAAAACTTGAAACACTCGGCAGGTCTGTGTAGAGAGAAAACTTTCCGGTCAACGATATCTCATCAGAATGGAAAATTTTAGAAATATGAGCAAATACAGAAACTTAGAGTGGGTGTGGAAAAAATAAAGGAAGGTCTGTAATAGGACAGAGAGCACGAGACATTAAATAATGGTGTAACCAGAACAAAACACTGAAGAGACAAATTAAGAGAATACAGGGAGTCAGGTATGCTTTATCTCTGTCTGTGGTTGTGTGAGGGTCCATGTGTGTCTGTTTATTTTTTTAATTGTCATGTGAGAGTACCTTTAAGACATGGATGTTTAAAGCAATGTACCTTGAAGAAAACAGTGATGTCAGAGAGTGGGTGGAGCTGGGCTTTAGATCACCCATTTTGAAGTTTCAGTTTGAAAAAGCAGCTTGTGTGTGTCTGTGTGTTTCCAGAGAGCTGCAGTTTTGCAGTTTGAAAAGAGCTTGGGAGTGTCTGTGTTTGCAGTGAGCTGGATCTCTGCCATGAAAGACTATCTCTGGATCATTAGGGTGATTTAAACTCATAATAGTAAAGCCTTTAATCTGATGTGATTCTGTTTAAAGGTGTTAAGTCTCTTGGAAGTTTGAAGGAACATTTTGAGGAATTATTTACTGTTGCAATATTTCCAGCGTTATCTTTGAAGTAAGGTGTGTTAAGCGATCCAATGTTTATTTAAGATGTTAAATTCAGTTCATGGAATAAACATTGTTTTGTGTTTAAAAACCCACGTGTCCTTAATTGTAATCCCACACCTAGGGAACAAGCCGTGTGCCAGGAAAAGCAACAAATACATTAAAGGGGGAGATTGGTTGAACTCCATGATATATTTTGGGGTTCTGAAAACGCCTCGCCCATAACAATTGGGGGCTCGGGGGGATAAAAGTCTATCTATTGGATTGGCTTTTGTGAACTTAAAGACAGTGAAGGACTGTTGCTTTTCCGGTGTGGTATTTTAGTTTAAGTGGGGAGAGTGTTGTGAACAATGGCTCTTTCAGAGGCTCAGAAGTTTTTGGGGGTGGAGAATGTCACACGTAGTACCTTACGGACATAAACGAAAAGCAGACTGCTAGATTTGGCAAGAACATTGCAGTTAACATTACCTGACAAAATGCGAAAAGATGAAGTAATTATGGCGGTGGTTAAGCATTTACAGTTGCTGAGACAGAGTTTGACTCATTGAAAATGGCAAAAATTCAGTTGCAAGTTAAACAAATGGAACATGAGACAGAATTAAAGCGGCTTGAATATGAGAGTGAGAGAGAGGAAAAAGAAAGAGAAAGAGAGAGAGAGGAAAAAGAAAAGGAGAGAGAAGAAAGACGAAAAGAAAGAATAGCCCGAGCAGAACAAAAAGAAAAAGAAAGGGAGATACAGATCAGGGAAAAAGATGAAGAGAGGGAGTTTGAACTTCAGAAAATGGCCATGAAACATGACAATCAGTTAAAATTGGCAGACGTAAAGGGAAACGTACCGTTGGATGATAGTGATGAGGATAGTGAGAAAGAGCAACCTTAAAAGGTACTTTGAAAGGGAAGGACAGAAAAAGGAGGTTTTAATGATTCTAACTCAAAGTGACGAACCAAATCCAGATGACTGTGAATTTGACATTCCTCAAATTAAATTGGAAAATGAGGATGTTCTGAAAAATTGGGATGAATTGTTAAGTTACCTTCCAGAGGAAAAACAAACTGACCTGAAAGAGTTGTTGATATCACATGGGCAAGTTTGTAGAGATAAATTGGGAAGTACTAAAATGGCTATACATGATGTAGATGTGGGAAATGCTGTTCCTATCAAACAACATCCATATAGACTTAATCCTTTAAAATTGGCACAGGTTAACAAAGAGATTGAGAGTAAGCTTAAAAATTGCATAATTGAAGTGGGTTGCAGCCAATGGAGCTCACCCACAGTGATGGTACCTAAACCAGACGGTACCCAACAAGGTGAATGCAGTTACAAGAACGGACTCTTATCCTGTCCCACCATTGAAGGATTGCATGGAGAAAGTGGGATAATCTGCTTTTATTTCCAAGTTCCAGACATGGAAAGAACATTTAAATCATCGTATGGAGTTCTTCGATCGACTTCAGGTGGCGGGTTTGGTGATGAACCTAGCCGAAAGTGAATTTGGAGAAGCCCAAATCACTTTCCTTGAGGAGTTTCCGATACCGTCAAGACGAAGGGAGGCAATGCGATCTCTTAACATGAATGAATTTGATCGTACCTTTGTGCAGAAGTTTTGTGGCGTGATTACTCCACTGATGGACTTGCTAAAGAAACCTAAAAAATTTCAATGGACAGCGGACTTTCAACAGGCATTTGACTGCCTGAAAGCTGTGGTCACCAATGCTCCTGTATTGGAGAATTGCAAGGGACTCTGTGGTCAGATTAAACTAAAGTATCTGATTCTAACGAGAAATGCCGAGGAGTAGAGGAATGGATGGACCGTGCAGAGACTTTGTTCAAAGAGACTGTTAATTGAGAAGGTTTTCGGTTGGAGGAAGAAGAACAAAGAAAAATTGACTATATTATTACACCTGTTTGAGGGTGGTGTTTTCTTTAAATGAAAATGTATATTTATTGTGTGCATTTCTTAGTGGATGAATGTAAACCGCTGATTGTCACAAGTAGGCTTCAAATGAAGTTACTGTGAAAAGCCCCTAGTCGCCACATTACGGCGCCGGTTCGGGGAGGCTGGTACGGGAATGGTGCAAAAGTGAAAAATGAAACCATCTTGAAGTTAATGGTTTTTTTTTTTTCTTGGGGAGAGGTGTCATGTGAGAGTACCTTTAAGACATGGATGTTTAAGCAATGTACCTTTAAGAAAACAGTGATGGGTGGAGCTGGGCTTTAGATCAGCCATTTTGCAGTTTGTTAGTTTTGCAATTTGAAAAGCGCTTGGGAGTGTCTGTGTTTGCAGTGAGCTGGATCTCTGCCATGAAAGATTATCTCTGGATCATTAGGGTGATTTAAACTCATAATAGTAAAGCCTTTAACCTGATGTGATTCTGTTTAAAGGTGTTAAGTCTCTTGGAAGTTTGAAAGAACATTTTGAGGAATTATTTACTGTTGCAATATTTTCGGCGTTATCTTTGAAGTAAGGGGTGTTAAGCGATCCAATGTTTATTTAAGATGTTAAGTTGAGTTCATGGAATAAACATTGTTTTGTGTTTAAAAACCCACGTGTCCATAATTGTAATCCCACACCTAGGGAACAAGCCATGTGCTAGGAAAAGCAACAAATCCATTAAAGGGGGAGGTTGGTTGAATTCCAAGATACATTTTGGGGTTCTGAAAACGCTTCGCCCATAACATAATGTAAATTTAGAGTACCCAATTCTTTTTTTTCCAATTAAGGGGCAATTTAGCGCGGCCAATCCACCTACCCTGCACATCTTTGGGTTGTGGGGGTGAGACCCACACAGTCATGGGGAGAATGTGCAAACTCCACACAGACCCAGGGCCGGGATTCGAAACCGGGTCGTCAGCACCGCAGTCCCAGTGCTAACCACTGCACCACATGCCGCCCTGTGTCTGTTTTATTTAATGCTCACCATTAAATCTAGTTCTCAGAAAGTTACCAGGCAGACTGGAAATAAAGTTCTGATACAGCCAAATGGACTAAAATGGTGATGAGTGCTCAGAATTATAGCGAACTGGAGAAGGTACATTGGCCCAATGGGGTACGAGACAATGTATGAAAGGTAGACAAGGACGATTGGCCTTTTGGCTAAGATCAAGTGTAGGATGAAGCCCGAGATCAGGTGCAATGTCTGTTCTTGTCAGCTTGGGTCTTGTTTGTCTCTGTTGTGGGGACCATGACTTGGATTGAATTTGAATTTGAATTGTTTTTTTGGAGCAAGCAAGGAGATGGCTTAGGATTCGCCCTGTCCACTCTGTGCATCAGCTTTGTAACTCTGAGAAAGCAATACTTAAAAAAAAAAAAAATTATGAGGACAGTACCAGAACATAACGGTTACAGCTGTCAGCAAAGGGAAAATAGGCTGGGGCTCTTTCCCCAAGAAAATAGAAGGTAGGTGGATGACATGACAGAGGTCTTTAAAATTATGAAGGGATCTGATAGAGTAGACATGGAGAAGATGTTTCTCTGGGGCAGCATGGTGGCACAGTGGTTAGCACTGATGCCTCACAGCACCAAGGACCATGGTTCGATTCCGACCTCAGGTGACTGCGAAGTTTGCACGTTCTCCCCGTGTCTGCGTGGGTTTCTTCCGGGCGCTCCGGTTTTCTCCCACAGTCCAAAGCTGTGCAGATTAGGGGAGTTGGCCATGATAAATTGCCCCTTAGTGTCCAGGTTAGTGCGGGTTAGGTGGGGTTACGATTATAGGGCAGGGGAGTGGGCCTAGCTAGGATGTTCCTTCAGAGGGACGGTGCCGACTCGATGGGCCAAATGACTTCCGTCTGCACTGTAGGGATTCTGAGTTGTGGGCGAGACATGAATCAGAAATAACTATGAGATTGGTCGGCATGGTGGCGCAGCGGTTAGCACTGCTGCCTCATTGTGCCGAGGGCGCAGGTTCGATCCCGGCCCGGGTTACTGAGATGTGGAGTTTGCACATTCTCCCTGTGACTGCGTGGGTCTCACCCCCACAATGTGCAGGTTAGGTGGATTGGCCACGTTGAATTGCCCCTTCATTGGGAAAAAAAAAAATTGGATACTCTAAATTTATTTTTAAAAAGAAAGAAATATGAGACAGTCACTAATAAATCCTTTTTTACAATAAATTTAGAGTACCCAATTCATTTTCCAGTTAAGGGGCAATTTAGCGTGGCCAATCCACCTACCCTGCATATCTTTGGGTTGTGGGGGTGAGACCCACGCAGACACGGGGAGAATGTGCAAACTCCACACGGACAGTGACCCAGAGCCGGGATCGAACCTGGGACCTCGGCGCCGTGAGACAGCAGTGCCACCGCGCTGCCCTTGTCACTAATAAATCCAATGGGGAATTCAGGAGGAACCCAGAGAGTGGTGAGAATGTGGGACTCGCTCCCACAGGGAGTGGGGAGAATGTGGGACTCGCTCCCACAGGGAGTGGTGAGAATGTGGGACTCGCTCCCACAGGGAGTGGGGAGAATGTGGGACTCGCTCCCACGGGGAGCGGTGAGAATGTGGGACTCGCTCCCACGGGGAACGGTGAGAATGTGGGACTCGCTCCCACAGGGAGTGGGGAGTATGTGGGACTCGCTCCCATGGGGAGCGGTGAGAATGTGGGACTCGCTCCCACAGGGAGTGGTGAGAATGTGGGACTCGCTCCCATGGGGAGCGGTGAGAATGTGGGACTCGCTCCCACGGGGAACGGTGAGAATGTGGGACTCGCTCCCACAGGGAGTGGGGAGAATGTGGGACTCGCTCCCACGGGGAGTGGTGAGAATGTGGGACTCGCTCCCACGGGGAACGGTGAGAATGTGGGACTCGCTCCCACAGGGAGTGGGGAGAATGTGGGACTCGCTCCCACAGGGAGTGGGGGAGAATGTGGGACTCGCTCCCACGGGGAGTGGGGAGAATGTGGGACTCGCTCCCACGGGGAGTGGGGAGAATGTGGGACTCGCTCCTACAGGGAATGGTGAGAATGTGGAACTTGCTCCCACGGGGAGCGGTGAGAATGTGGGACTCGCTCCCACGGGGAGTGGGGAGAATGTGGGACTCGCTCCCACAGGGAGTGGGGAGAATGCGGGACTCGCTCCCACAGGGAGTGGGGAGAATGTGGGACTCGCTCCCACAGGGAGTGGGGAGAATGTGGGACTCACTCCCACAGGGAGTGGGGAGAATGTGGGACTAGCTCCCACAGGGAGTGGGGAGAATGTGGGACTCGGTCCCACAGGGAGTGGGGAGAATGTGGGACTCGCTCCCACAGGGAGTGGGGAGAATGTGGGACTCGGTCCCACAGGGAGTGGGGAGAATGTGGGACTCGCTCCCACAGGGAGTGGGGAGAATGTGGGACTCGCTCCCACAGGGAGTGGGGAGAATGTGGGACTCGCTCCCACAGGGAGTGGGGAGAATGTGGGACTCGCTCCCACAGGGAGTGGGGAGAATGTGGGACTCGCTCCCACAGGGAGTGACTGAGACAAATGGTGTCGATGGATTTAAGGGGAAGCTGGATAAACGCACAAGGAAAACGGGCGGGGTTCTCCCCTACCCGGCGGGGCGGGGGGTCCCGGCAGGATGGAGTGGCGTGGACCACTCCGCCGTCGGGCCGCCCCAGAGGTGCGGATTCCTCCGCACCTTTAGGGGCCAAGCCCGCCCTGGAGTGGTTGGCACCCCGCCGGCTGGCGTGGAAGGCCTTTGGCGCCACGCAAGCCGGGGCCGAAGGGACTCCGCTGGCTGACGTCATCCCCGCACATGCGCAAAGGAGGGGTCACCTACGCGTTGGCCATCGCGGAGACCTACACGGCCGACGCGTAGTAAAAGAGTGCCCCCACGGCACAGGCCCGCCCGCGGATCGGTGGGCCCCGATCGCGGGCCAGGCCACCATGGGGGCACTCCCCGGGGCCAGATTGCCCCCCCCCCCCCCAGGACCCCGGAGCCCGCTCGCGCCGCCAGGTCCCGCCAGTAAGGGACCTGGTTTAATTCACACCGGTGGGACCAGCATAGCAGCAGCGGGACTTCGGCCCATCGCGGGCCGGTGAATTGCCGGGGGGGGGGGGGGCGGTGCCGGAGAATTCGGCGGCCGGCAGGGGCGGGATTCACGCCGCCCCCCAGCGAGTCTCCGACCCGGCGGGGGGAAGTTTGTGCCAATGGGGTGAGGCGAGGGTGGGAGGAGGCTCGTGTGGACCAGTTGACCTGAACAACCTGTTTCTGGGCTGTGCCTGCATTTCCGAGCTCAAAGCGATGACCTGCTTTGCCGTTCATTTCAACCAATGCTGTAGCGGATGGCCACAAATAAAATACAATGAAAATAATTATCATTTCCCCCACAAAAAAACTAGTTGCATGTTACAACCAAAGCCAAAATGGATATTTCTCAAATGGGTCCCTGACAATGAATAGGTCATCACCTTCAATTGGACACAGACTAGATTGTGTTGCCTTTGTTGTGGTTTGTGTTTGTGAATTGATGTGGGTTTGTATTTGCAGATGGAGTCCCTCGATGTGGACAGGTTGTTCAGCAACATTGACTCTGTCCATCAAATATCTGCCAAGCTCCTGTCAATGTTAGAATATGCCGTCACTGAGGAGGAACCTGAAATGCAAATGATCGGTAGGTATTCCGTGACCTTGATATATCTGTTTAACAATCGCACATCACATGAGGAACCCGGGGCTGGGTTCCCTGTCCCCCCCCCACCACATTTCTGCCACGTCCCACCGGCGGGATTCTCCGTTTCGCCGGCCGGTCAATGGGGTTTCCCATTGTGGGGCAGCCCCACGCCGTCGGGAAACCCCCGAGCTGCCGGCAAAACGGAGCATCCGGCCGGCGGAGACTCCAGCCCCAGAACGTTCCAGAGCAGAAGGAAGTCACGTAGCTCTATCTGACCACACTCGTTTAGTGCCCCAGTAATTTCAAACCAATCACGTTCTCTGCCAATTACCCTGGGCGGGATTCTCCCAGCCCGGGGCCGGGCCGGAGAATCCTCGCAACCGGGCCACGCCGCCCTGACGCTGGCACGCGGAGAATCGGCGCCATTGGCTCCGCCGCGTTTGGCGCGGGCCACTGTAGGCGGCCGGGCCGCCGATTCTCCAGCCCGGATGGGCCGAGCGGCCGCTCTACAAAGGCAGAGGCCTGCCGGTGCCGTTCACATCTGGGCGCAGCCGGCGGGAACTCTGCACGCAGGGTCAGGGGGCGGCCTGTGGGGGGGGGGGGCTCCGACCCCGGGGGGGCCTCCGATGGGGCCTGGCCCGCAACCAGGGCCCTCCGATCGGCGGGCCGGCCTCTCGCTCCCCGGGCCTATTTTGTTACACGCCGGCCCCTGAACTCCCGCGCGTTGAGATAGGCCACCACGCATGTGCGGATTGGCGCGGCGCCACTGCGCATGTCCTCGTTGATGCCGGCGCCACTGCGCATGCGCGGGTTGGCGCAGCGCACTGTTCGTGCCGGGATGGGAGGCTGGAGCGGCGCGAACCGCTCCAGCACCGCACTGGCCCCCTGTAGCGGCCAGAATCGGTACTCCCAGCGGCCCGTTCACGCCGTCGTGATATGCGTTGGCGCTTCCGACGGCGTGGACACTCTGCCGCTGAATGGGAGAATCCCGCCCCCTATCTCCACTTCCACCTTTAATCATTATCTCTTTTCTTCTGTATACGATGCAATGGCCTCTGTTTGAAGCGCTGCCCAAGTCTAAATATTCCACACTGCAACAATATTTTAAAAATAAATTTAGAAAACCCAATTCTTTTTTTTCCAAATAAAGGGGCAATTTAGCGCGGCCAATCCACCTACACTGCACATCATTGGGTTGTGGGGGTGAGACCCACGCAGACACGGGGAGAATGTGCAAACTCCAGACGGACAGTGACCCTGGACGGGGATCGAACCCGTACTGGGTACTGGGCGCCGTGAGGCAGCAGTGCACTCTCAACAATATGCCATGCAAATTAATTACTCATCACATTCCTCTTGCTTGCAACATTACATTGTTGGGGTTTAATATCTTACTCCCCAACCAGAGTTTTTCAATTCATCCAAACAAAGCCTTTTGTAATTTTAACAACCCCTATTGAATCACCCCTCAATAGAATCCACCCTTATGGGGTGAATGCAGGAAAGCTGAGCTGAGATATAGGCCGGGATTCTCCCGTTCCGCCCGTTATCATCGAGATTCGCGATCGGGGGGAGAATAGCGCGTCGGCCCAAAATCGGACTCGCGCCGGGCCCTGGTCGTCGCTGGGTGGGCTCGGGCTGGGGGCAAGGGGTTAACCTCAGGACTCTCCTCCAGGATGGGGGTTTCGTGGCTCACTCTTGCCATGGTGATTTCAGGCCCCATTGAAATCCCTGGGCGGGGTTCTCCACTCCCACGCCGAAGTGGCCGCGCCGCCGTGAACGTCGTTGAGGTTCACGACGGCACGGAACGGCCCCAGTCCCGACCGATTCAGGCCCTGACAATGGGCCAGTATCGGGGCCGCGTCATCTACACGCGCCAGGCCTTGTCGCCCGCGTAAAAGCGGCGCCGCATAGATGACGCGGCCGGCGCCACATAACGGACGTCATCCGCGCATGCGCGGTTGTCGTCCTGTCTAAATCCGCCCCGCAAGACGATGGGGGACGGATCTTGCGGGGCCGCGGAAGGAAGGAGGTCCTCCTTCAGAGAGGACGGCCCGACGATCGGTGGGCACATTCCAAGTGAAGCCCGGTGCAGGATCCCCCCTCGCCCCCCCACCGGCCGCCCCCCCCCCAGCATTCACGCACCGCCCACGACTGCAGCGACCAGGTGTGGACGGCGACGGGGGGAACCCGCCGTTTTGGCCTGGCCGCTCGGCCCATCCGGGCCTCAGAATAGCGGGGGTGCCGGAGAATCGCCGGAGACACCCAAAATGGCGATTCTCCGTCCTGCGGCCCGCGAAACCCGACCGGGCCATTCCTGCCGCTTGGGAGAATCGCGGGAGGGCGTCGGACCGGCGTCCCCGGAAATTCTGGCGGCCCAGGCGATTCTCCCAACCGGCGTGGGAGTGGAGAATCGCGCCCCTTGTGTCTGACAGGAGAAGTCAGTTTTATTTGGGTGGGCGCCTGTATGGGCAGCCGGTGCAACACGGCCACTTTGAACTGCTCTGCTTGACATCGGTGGAACAGATCAGACACTTCATTGTTAACACATGCCCGGAAGCCTCAAATATTTTTCCAGCTGCTCACCCAGCCCCATGCTTTTAACACTACGTTTTGTTCAAGTTGCTGAGCCTTCGGAGAAGCTCAAAACCTTTGTTTTCATTCAATTTCACAGTCCAGTATCTTTGTCTAGCTTTTGATTGACAGCTTAATGGTTTATACACAGCAGGCAGTAGCTTTGTATCTTTATCTTTCCCTTCACGGTTGAATGCATCAGATGTATCCCATTGTTCCTAACCGCAATATTTATAAACATCCTTATTCTGCTTGACAGCTGAAGGCAACTTCAAAGCAGCTAAGTGCTTTCAGTTCCTCTTTTCTTTTTTTAAAATAAATTTAGAGTAACCAATTATCATTTTATTTCCAAATAAGGGGAAATTTTGCATGGCAAATCCACCTTTGGGTTGTGGGGGCAAAACCCATGCAGACACGGAGAATGTGCAAACTCCACACGGACAGTGACCCAGGGCCGGGATTCGAACCCAGGTCCTCGGCGCCGCAGTCCCAGTGCTAACCACTGTGCCACCATGCTGCCCTCAGTTCCTCTTTTCTAACTGTAGTGTTTGGGTGGAGAGCATCAGATTATTCATTCAGTTCATGAACTCCAGGGGGGGTCCTTTCTTTGGGTACTGTGGGCACTGACCTCGCTGGTGACCACCCCCCAGGTCAGCATGGTCAGATGGGAGGACCTCCTGCTCCCACTCCCCTAGGAACAGAGGACCTCCCATCTTTCTGGGTGGCCTGGAGGAGAATCCCCAGAGATTCGCCAAACCGTGGAGCAGGCAGTATAGAATGTTTGGCCGGCAAGCTAACTTGGACCATCAGCATGCAGCTGACCTGCAGAGAGTGGCTATATGTGCGGTTTGGGTTTGCTGCCAACGCCTATGGCCCCATGGGGGATACAGTGGGATGGCCCACCCCACCCCGTGGTGGGGGCAGGCAGCGAAAGGTGAGATGGACATGTCCCAGGAGCAAGTTTCCTGATTGGCTCTTTTATTTCTCCAGACCAATCTGCAGACCAATTACAACAATGGCTGTCATTTGCGTTGGCTTTTGGTTCTGAGATATGTCCCAAAAATGCATAATTAGACTAAATTCATCACCAAGTGAAGTGGGCCATGAGGGCTTGTGACTTAAAAACTTAATCAACGGGGATCACATGACGTGAGCGCAGAAACGGCAGCGTTTTCGCGAGCTCTGGTTATGCTCATCTTTTAATCATTTATTTTATCCTGGTGCACATTTCATAATTGTTTAAGGATAAGGACAGTATATGTCTGGCATTGTGTCCTTGGATGATCCTGATTGGAGTTTTGCGATGAGATGCCGAGAACCCTCGTCCGGCCGTGGGGCGGTCAGGGGTGGGCTGGGGCGGGGCCCTGCTTTCAGTGGTGTTGTTGCCAAATAGTGAGCTCCAAAGACCAGCACCATGGAACCCGGCGATGCCGTGGGCACCGGAATGATGGCCGCCATTGAGAATATTGTTCCGGATGAGGATGTCGGCTCCGTGATGCGGATCTGTGGAAATCGCTTTGAGGAGCTGTGAGGTATCCTTGGGAAAGGGATGGAGGCGCAGGAGCGAATCCTTGTATTCGATAGAGTTCCTTCCCTTGTAAGGGCCTGCCTTCGATTTGTTGAGATCCTGCTTGGGGGGGGGGGGGGGGGGGGGAGGTGTCGGTTATCCTGATGGATTGGGGAGCTAGGGGCCGGACGAGGAGAGTCCGTGAGCTCAGTCCCTGGTGAGAATTTGGAGGCGGGTTCCTGATTGAGTTTGAAAATTGGCTGACATGCTTTAGCAAGCTGGAGACTGGGCATATCAGGTTTGATGGAGCACAGTGTATCCGCTCTTCGAGGCCTGGGGTTGGTTGGGCCTCCCCACCACTGGCCCTATATTATATTCTCGACGCTCGTCGTGAGCTGTTAGACCATAGAACATAGAACAGTACAGCACAGTACGATGTTGTACCGACTATTTATCCTAATCTAAGATCAACCTAACCTACACCCCTTCAATTTACTGCTGTCCATGTGCCTGCCCAAGAGTCGCTTAAATGTCCCTAATGACTCTGACTCCACCACCTCCGCTGGCAGTGCATTCCACGCACCCACCACTCTGTGTAAAGACCCTACCCCGGACATCTCCCCTATACCTTCCTCCAATCACCTTAAAATTATGTCCCCTTGTGACAACCATTTCCACCCTGGGGAAAAGTCTCTGACTATCCACTCTATCCATGCCTCTCATCACCTTGTACACCTCTAGCAAGTCACCTCTCTGCCTTCTTTGCTCCAGTGAGAAAAGCCCGAGCTCCCTCAACCTTTCTTCATAAGACATGCCCTCCAGTCCAGGCAGCATTCTGGTAAATCTCCTCTGTACCCTTTCCAAAGCATCCACATCCTTCCTATAATGAGGCGACCTGAACTGGACACAATATTCTAAGTGTGGTCTAACTAGGGTTTTATAAAGCTGCAGCAAAACCTCACGGATCTCAAACTCAATCCCCCTGTTAATGAAAGACACACACCATACACCTTCTTAACAACCCTATCAACCTGGGTGGCAACTTTGAGGGATCTATGTACGTGGACCCCAAGATCCCTCTGTTCCTCCACACTTCCAAGAATCCTGCCTTTAACCCTGTATTCAGCATTCAAATTCAACCTTCCAAAATGAATCCCTTCACATTTATCAAGGTTGAACTCCATCTGCCACGTCTCAGCCCAGCTCTGCATCCTGGCAATGTCCTGTTGTAACCTGCAACAACCCTTAACACTATCTACAACACCCCCAACCTTTGTGTCATCGGCAAACTGATTAACCCACCCTTCCACTTCCTCATCCACGTCACTTATAAAAACCACAAAGAGCAGAGATCCCAGAACAGATCCTTGCGGAACACCACTGGTCACCGACCTCCAGGCGGAATACTTTCCATCCACTACCTCTCACTGTCTTCTTTCGGCCAGCCAATTCTGTATCCAGCCAGCCAAATTTCCCTGTATCCCATGCCCCCTAACTTTCTGAATGAGCCTACCATGGGGAACCTTATCAAATGCCTTACTGAAATCCATATACACCACATCCACTGCCCGACCTCCATCAATGTGTCTCGTCACATCCTCAAAGAATTCAATGAGGCTTGTGAGGCATGACCTGTCCCTCACAAAGCCATGCTGACTATCTTTAATCAAACTATGTTTTTCTGGGGCAGCACGGTGGCACAGTGGGTTAACCCTGCAGCCTCATGGCGCCGAGGTCCCAGGTTCGATCCTGGCTCTGGGTCACTGTCCATGTGGAGTTTGCACATTCTCCCTGTGGCTGCGTGGGTTTTACCCCCACAACCCAGAGCCAGTGGATGTGCAGGTTAGGTGGATTGGCCACGCTAAATTGCCCCTTAATTGGAAAAAATGTATTGGGTAATTTAAAAAAAACTTTGAACTACGTTTTTCTAAATAATCATAAATCCTGATTCTCAGAATCCTTTCCAATATTTTTCTCACCACAGACGTAAGACTGATGGGTCTGTAATTCCCAGGGATTTCCCTATTCCCTTTCTTGAACAGGGGAACAACATTTGCCTCCCTCCAATCATCCGATACTACTCCAGTGGAGAGTGAGAAGGCAAAGATCATCGCCAACGGCGCAGCAATCTCCTCCCTCGCTTCCCGTAGCAACCTTGGGTATATCCCGTCAGGCCCAGGGGACTTATCTATCCTGATGCTTTTCAAAATTTCCAGCACATCCTCCTTCTTAATATCTTCTTTTAAAAAAAAAATTTAGAGTACCCAATTCATTTTTTCCAATTAAGGGGCAATTTAGCGTGTTCAATCCACCTACCCTGCACATCTTTTGGCTTGTGGGGGTGAAACCCACGCAAACACGGGGAGAATGTGTAAACTCCACAGGGACAGTGACCCAGAGCCGGGATCGAACCTGGGACCTCGGCGCCGCGAGGCCGCAGTGCTAACCACTGCACCACCGTGCTGCCCTCCTTCTTAATATCAACCTGTTCGAGTCTATTAACCTGGTTCACTCTGTTCTCATGGGTAGCGAATACTGAAGCAAAAAATTCATTTAGGGCCTCCCTCATCTCCTCAGACTCTAGACACAAGTTCCCTCCACTATCCCTGATTGGCCTTACTCTCACTCTGATCATCCTCTTATTTCTCACATAAGTGTAGAATGCCTTGGGGTTTTCCCTAATCCTTCCCGCCAGGGCTTTTTCATGCCACCTTCTAGCTCTCCTCAGTCCATTTTTGAGTTCCTTCCTGGCTACCTTGTAACCCTCTAGAGCCATGCCAGATCCTTGCTTCCTCAACCTTACGTAAACGTCCTTCTTCCTCTTGACGAGAAGCTCCACTTCTCTTGTCATCCATGGTTTCTTCACCTTACCATTCCTTCCTCGTCTCAGTGGGACAAAACTATTCAGCACTCGCAGCAAGTGCTCCTTAAACAATCCCCACATTACTGGTGTGCGTTTTCCCAAGAACAATTGTTCCCACTTTATGCTCCTCAGCTCCTGTCTAATTGCTGTATAATTTCCCCTCCCCCAATTACATACCTTCCCACACTGTCTGTTCCTATCCCTCTCCATGACTATGGTAAAGGTCAAGGAGTTGTGGTCACTGTCACCGAAATGCTCTCCCACCGAGACATCTGACACCTGGCCTGGTTCGTTGCCGAGCACCAAGTCCAATATGGCCTCCCCTTAGTCGGCCTATCTACATATTGAGTCAGGGATCCTTCCTGTACACACCTGACAAAATCTGCTCCATCCAAACCATTTGCACTAAGGAGGTTCCAGTCAATATTAGGGAAGTTGAAGTCACCCATGACAACAACTCTGTTACTTCTGCACTTTTCCAAGATCTGCCACCCAATCTGTTCCTCTATCTCTCTGCTGCTATTGGGGGGGTCTGTAGAAAACTCCCAATAAAGTGACTGCTCCTTTCTTGTTTCTGACTTTCACCCATACTGACTCAGTAGACAAACCCTCCTCAACTACCTCCTTTTCTGCAGCTGTGATACACTCTCTAATTAACAGTGCCACTCCCCCTCCTCTTTTACCTCCACCCCTATTCTTCTGAAAGCATCTAAACCCCGGAACATCTAACAACCATTCCTGACCCTATGAAATCCATGTCTCCGTAATAGCCACAACATCGTAGTTCCAAGTACTGATCCATGCTCTAAGTTCATCTCCCTTATTCCTGACACTCCTTGCATTGAAACAGACACACTTTAACCCATCCCACTGAGTGCAACTTTGCCCTATCAATTGTCTATCCTTCCTCACAGACTTGCTGCATACTATTTCTGCCTGTTCAACGGCTACTCTATCCTCTGATCCATAGCTCTGTTTCCCACCCCCCTGCCAAACTAGTTTAAACCCTCCCGAAGAGCTCTAGCAAACCTCCCACCCAGGATATTAATGCCCCTCCAGTTTAGGTGCAATCCGTCCTTCATGTACAGGTCCCACCTTCCTCAGCAGATATCCCAATGATCCACATATCTGAAGCCTTCCCTCCTGCACCAGCCCTGTAGCCACGTGTCCAGCTGCACTCGTTCTCTATTCCTTGCCTCACTTGCACATGGCACCGGTAGCAATCCTGAGATCACTACTTTGCTTGTCCTGCTCTTTAACTTCCAACCTAACTCCCTAAAATCACTTTTTAGATCCTCATCCCTTTTCTTAGCTATGTCATTGGTGCCTATGTGCACCACAACCTCTGGTTGCTCCCCCTCCCCCTTAAGAATCCTGGAGACTCGATCTGAGACATCCCTGGCCCTGGCACCCGGGAGGCAACATACCTTCCGGGAGTCTCGCTCACGACCACAGAATCTCCTATCCATTCCCCTAACCATCGAGTCTCCTATCACTATTGCTTTTCTATTCTCCCCCTTCCCTTCTGAGCCACAGAGCCAGACTCAGTGCCAGAGACCTGACCGCTAGGGCCTTCCCCCAGTAGGTCATCCCCCCCAACAGCATCCAAAACGGTATACTCGTTTTGAAGGGGAACGGCCACGAGCGATCCCTGCACTGTCTGCCCGTTCGTTTTCCTTCCCCTGACTGTAACCCAGCTACTCTTGTCCTGTACCTTGGGTGTGGCTACCTCCCTGTAACTCTTCTCTATAAGCCCCTCTGCCTCCCGGATGATCCAAAGTTTATCCAGCTCCAGCTCCAGTTCCCTAACACGGGGCGAGATTCTCCACTCCCGCGCCGGTTGGGAGAATCGCCTGGGCCGCCAAAATTTCCCGGGACGCCGGTTCGATGCCCTCCCGCGATTCTCCCAAGCGGCGGGAACGGCCCCGTCGAGTTCCGTGGGCCGCAGGCCGGAGAATCGCCGGAGAAACCCAAAATGGCGATTCTCCGGCACCCCCGCTATTCTCAGGCCCGAATGGGCCGAGCGGCCAGGCCAAAACAGCGGGTTCCCCCCGGCGCCGTCCACACCTGGTCGCTGCCGTCGGGAACAGCGCAGGAACGATGGGGGGGGGGGTGGCCTGCGGGGAGGGGAGGGGGGATCCTGCACCGGGGGGTACCTCAAATGTGGCATGGCCCGCGATCGGTGCCCACCGATCGTCGGGCCGTCCTCTCTGAAGGAGGACCTCCTTCCTTCCGTGGCTCCGCAAGATCCGTCCGCCATCTTCTTGCGGGGCGGACTCAGAGAGGACGGCAACCCGGGCATGCGCGGGTGACGCCAGTTATGCGGCGCCGGCCACGTCATCTATGCGGCGCCGCCTTTACGTGGGCGACAAGGCCTGGCGCGTGTAGATGACGCGGCCCCGATCCTAGTCCATTGTCGGGGCCTGAATCGGTCGGGATAGGGGCCGTTTCGCGCCGTCGTGAACCTCAACGGCGTTCACGGCGGCGCGGCCACTTCGGCGTGGGAGTGGAGAATCCCGCCCACGGTCTTTGAGGAGCTGGAGTTGGGTGCACTTCCCGCAGGTGTAGTCAGTGGGGACACCAGTGGTATCCCTCACCACCCACATCCTACAAGAGGAGCATGCAACTGGCCTAGCCTCCACCCCCTCTGATCTGAATTCACAAAGAGATTTAAAGGGGGAAAAGAAAATGTTTAAACACCCGTTAGGCCTTTAAAAAAAAAGTAGATATATACTGTTACTACTCTCCCAAGTGAACCCTCTAAAATGGGTGATTCTGTGAAATGATACAATGATAGCTTGCTGCCTCCCCCCCCCCCCCCAAAAAAACACAAAAAAATAAAATTAAAAAACTCAAAAACAAACAACTCTTACCATACAGAATATAGCTGCCCTGTGGACCAGCTGGAATTCCGCCCTCCGACTCTGCTCCCAGTCAGCTGCACTCTCTGTAAACTCCCGGCTCCCTTCACGCTCTTTGAGGAAGTGCAGGAAACTAAATGAAAGGAGCTTCTTGCTCCCTCCTCACGTAACTCCCTCAGTCACCAAACTCTCACTATCGCACTCACTCTAGTGTTGGAGGTGGTCGATCGTGGTGAGCCAGCCCCTCCCCCGGCAGGGCCTAGGCTGTGGGTTGCTCGGTTGTTGGGGCGGGGGCAGAGTGACAGTGACGGTGCCTCGTTTGTTGATATCCTCGAGAGATCCTGAGGAGTGTTCGATGATCCTATCATGGCTTAGGCCTTTTCAACAACATAGATGGTGTTATCCTGCAATCCTTCAGTAATCCTGAGTTCTTGTGGGGTTAATTTATTTTTTTAGTATGTTTTAAATAAGAAGACTACCACGTCTCCAGGAGTGTTTTTTTTAAACTTGCATTGCCTTCTCTTCTTCAAACAGGTGAAATATTTTTGCAGCTTAAAACGCCTTTAGAGGAAGTTTATAAAATCTATTGTTATCACCATGACGACGCCAGCAGTTTGCTTGAAGCGTACGACAAAGATGATGAAATCCAGCGGCTTTTAAGAAACCAGGTTGATGTTCTGAAGTAAGTGGACTGTGCTTTAGGAGTCAGCTCTGGGTAGTAACCTTGTTTTGGAGCCTGAGGGGGGATTTTCTGCTGACGTCTGCTGCGGGTGAAATGGGCCACGCCCAAGGAGAATCCCGCAAACCCCGGGAACGAGAATCTCAGCAACAAGATCTCGTTCTCTGATTTTCCCCAACCGGCAGTGGGCCGAGTTCTGGGCGGGGACCTCATTAAATCCATTCAAATCAATTTACGTATGGTTAAAGGGCTTCCCCGCCACGTGTTCCCCTCCCACGTAAGGAGTTTTCCCCCTTGCCCGCTTGATGTCATTTCAGCGAGGTCTGCAACAGGTATTTAAAAACATGAAACAATCGAGGAATCCTGCCGAGGACACCAAGGTAAGTACAGCCCTCAGGGGGGGGGGGGGGGGGGGGGGGGCGATAGGGTCATGTGGCATCGGCCTTGACACCCTGGCATTGCCAACTCGACACTGCCCCCCTGCCAGGGGTGGGCCCTCTGGGGAGCACCATGGGAAGGGGAGGGGGGGTTTCCCCCTATGTGTGTGGAGAGGGTTGTCCCGGTGCTTGGGGGGGGGCTCCCCTGATCCATAAGAGGTGATGCCCCGATGGTTGTAATGAGGAGTGGGGTCCTGCATCCATGGTGGGGGGGTGCAGTATTAATGGACATCAGAGCACCCTTTAAAAGCACCTCCCGATCTCCATTGAGCTGCCGTTGCTGTGTTGCCAGCTCTATCAGGCCCCACCCTGCCAGCCCGATGGTGAGAACCAGGGGGTCCCCAGATCTTCTGTGCACAGTGCGCCAGAGCACCTGGAGTGAACCCGGCTGTGTAGCGGGAGAGATGAACGCCAAGTTTTCTTGCCTCAGCCCAGCACATTGTCCAACATTCCGCCCTGAAGGTTTGTGTTTGACCCCCACGTTGAGAGGCTTGATCGCATCATTGAGGCTGACGCTCCCAATGCAGTGGTGAGCGAGTGCTGCACTGTCAGGGATGCTGCCTTTCAATGACAGGTTAAATCGAGACCCTGATTGTCCTTTAATCTGGAGGCAAATGATTCCACGGCCAGTGTTTCACTCTCAAAGTTCCCCCTCGTGTTGTGGCCAGTGTTAATCCCTCAGACAATATCAGAATCATGTGATCAAACCTCCGAGAATGCCTCCAACCCAAGTTGGGGATCGGGCAGAAGGACCACGGAGCTGAACCTGGGGCGGGATTCTCCCCTACCCGGAGGGGCGGGGGGGGTTCCGGCGTAATGGAGTGGCGGGAACCACTCCAGCGTCGGGCCGCCCCAAAGGTGCGGAAGTCTCCGCACCTTTAGGGGCCAAGCCCTCACCTTGAGGGGCTAGGCCCGCGCCGGAGCGGTTTCCGCTCCACCGGCTGGCGGGAAAGGCCTTTGGCGCCACGGCAGCCGGCGCTGAAAGGTCTTCGCCGGGTGACGCATGCGCGGGAGCGTCAGCGGCTGCTGATGTCATCCCCGCGTGTGCGCAGGGGAGGGTCCTCTTCCGCCTCCGCCATAGTGAAGACCATGGCGAAGGCGGAAGAAAAAGAGTGCCCCCATGGCACAGGTCCGCCCGCGGATCGGTGGGCCCCGATCGCGGGCCAGGCCACCGTGGGGGCACCCCTCGGGGCCAGATCGCCCCGAGCCCCCCCCCCAGGACCCCGGTGCCTGCCCGCGCCGCCTTGTCCCGCCTTTCAAAAGGTGGTTTAATCCACGCCGGCGGGAGTGGGTTGACAGCGGCGGGACTTCGGCCCATCGCGGGCCGGAGAATCGCCGGGGGTGGGCCCGCCGACCGGCGCAGCGCGATTCCCGCCCCCGCCGACTGGCGGGGCACGATTCCCGCTCCCGCCGAATCTCTGGTGGCGGAGAATTCGGGACACGGTGGGGGCGGGATTCACGCCAGCCCCCGGCGATTCTCCAACACGCTGGGGGGGCCGGAGAATCGCGTCCCTGTTCTTTGTTGCATCTAAAGTACGTTCTTTTTCGACACATAAGTGCTTGATGAGCTCAAAGAGCACCCTCCCCTTATAAGAAAAACTTCCCAGGTGATACTTAATAATGTCCCCTTTGCTGAGAATGGAGGCATACTATCAAAACTTTCCACCTGGCACACATCAGACCCTTTTTCTCATGCAGTGAGAATTGTTGCTCCCTTTGAGAATCAACCCTGATGAGTGCAACATCCAAAACTTTGACAGTGTGTCTTTTTTTTAGGGATATATCTTTTGTGGAACCATCGGCATCAACTTGTATTTTTTTGCCGCATTTTTATCGAAGTTTTTATTTTAACTTGCTTTAATTATGGTTTATTTCTTTTAAAATTAGGAAAATATACCAAGAGCAGTAAGTATACAATTTTATCCAACAAAATTGCTTCCACCTCTATCTTTGCTGTGCCCTCTCACTCAGGCTCTCTTTCGCACGCTCTAATTTATGCGTTAGACCTGTCGCTGGAATAACTTCTCTTTGCTCTGTAGCTGTTTAGACATTCTGCCAGCTTGCTGATTAATTCAGAAAAATAATCTCGAAATTTGCGAGTAAATTGTTATCCCAGAATGATCGGTGACGCACCAAAACAGACAGGATTATAAATAAGATTCGTTGACGAATCACTCATTTACAATTTACGGACATTATCTTTCTTCTTACAAAAAAACCACATTATGTCTCCCGTTTTGCAAAAGGTCCTTATCCAACCTTGCTTCCCCTCGGTGACATCCCTATTATCTCTTTTCCCGTTTTTTTTTCCCCTGGTTGGTCATTTCCAGTGGCTCAGGAAAATCCATCTGGGTAAATGCAGTCCCATATTTGACTTCCTTTCATTCCTGGGATCTTTGGCCCATTCAGTGTTATTCCACCATTCTACTACAAAGCTTTTGAAAGAAGTTGATCTTCTGCGCGCGTTTACGCAGCACTTTTCATAAACATGGAACATCCCAGTGCGATTTACAGATGATGAGCTTCTTCGGAAGTGTGTGTCACTGTTGTAATGTAGCAAACTTGGTAGCCAATTTGTGCACAGCAAGCTCCCCAAAACAGCAATACACTACATGGCCAGGTAATCTGTCTCAGTGATCTTGTTAAAAGTTTGAAAGTCTGGTTTGCTCAGTCGGTAGCACCCTTAATGCTGGGTTAGTTCAAATCCCACTGCAAGACTTGACCTTGTAATCCTGGTTGACAACTGTCATACTGAATGAATGCTGTGTTATCTGTTGGAGGGAAGGAATACTCAGAGTCTTTTCTCGACCGCTTGGAGTTGTAAAAGTTGCGTTTATTCGAAATTGCTGTGTGCACACAGGAGAGACCGATTCTGCTGCTACCCTAGGCTCGCAAAAGTCAGCTCTGATCATATTCAGGGTTACATGCAGTTCTTTCAGAGTTACCAGCAGACATTGACATCATTGATTTATTCCAAACAGTACAAGGTGATCAGTAGGCATATTTTGCTGGTCCCCTTAATGGGAAAACGATTTACTAATACAATGCTTCTTTACAATTTCCCAGATCCTGTTCAAAATATTCCCCTTAACCTGAACTCCTGGATGGGATGTTAATGTGCTTTTATTCCCTGCCCTGGGCTGGACAATGAATCTCCTACAGACAGGCTGGAGCCATGGTTTCTGTGACGTGGGTCCCCATTATTATTCTAATGCCTTATAGGATGATTGAATTATCCACGATGTTGTGCCGAACTAGTCTGAAACTAAGATCAAATCAACCTACTCCCAATCATTCAAGTGCACTCCATATACCTATCCAATAACCGCTTGAAAGTTCCTAAAGTGTCCGACTCCACTACCATAGCTGGGAGTGCGTTCCACGCCCCAACCACTCTCTGAGTAAAGAACCTACCTCGGACATCCCTCCTATATCTTCCACCATGAACCTTATAGTTATGCCCCCTTGTAACAGCTACATCCACCCGAGGAAAAAGTCGCTGAACGTCCACTCTATCTATCCCTCTCATCATCTTATACACCTCAATTAAGTCACCTCTCATCCTCCTTCGCCCCAATGAGAAAAGCCCTAGCTCCCTCAGCCTTTCCTCATAAAACCTACCCTCCAATCCAGGCAGCATCCTGGTAAATCTCCGTTGCACCCTTTCCAATGCTTCCACATCCTTCCTATAATGAGGCGACCAGAACTGCACACAATACTCCAAATGTGATCTGACCAAGGTCTTATACAGTTGCAGCATAACCTCACGGCTCTTAAACTCAATCCCCCTGTTAATAAATGCTAACACACTATAGACTTTCTTCACGGCTCTATCCACTTGGGTGGCAACTTTCAGAGATCTATGGACATGAATTCCGAGATCTCGCTGCTCCTCCACATTCTTCAGAACCCTGCCGTTAACCCTGTAATCCGCATTCAAATTTGCCCTACCAAAATGAATCACCTCACACTTATCCGGGTTAAACTCCATCTGCCACTTTTCAGCCCAGATCTGCATCCTATCAATATCTCTTTGTAGCCTACAACAGCCCTCCACATTATACACTACTCCACCAATCTTGGTGTCATCAGCAAATTTACTAACCCACCCTTCAACTCCATCATCCAAATCATTGATAAAAATCACAAATAGCAGAGGACCCAGCACTGATCCCTGTGGTCATGTAGCAATTTCTTCCGCTAACATTATCAGAAGTCCTTTTTTATTAAATGAGACATCTGATATTTGTTCCCACTAGGGGGGGCGACACAGCGGCGCAGGGGTTATCACTGCTGCCTCACAGCGCCATGGACCCGGGTTCAATTGCAGCCTTGGGTGACTGTCTGTGCAGAGCTTACATGTTCTCCCCGTGTGTGCGTGGGTTTCCTCCGGGTGCCCTGGTTTCCTCCCACAGTCCAAAGATGTGGTTAGGTGGATTGGCCTTGCTAAATTGCTTCTTCGTGTCCAGCGATATGCAGGTTGGGTTGGGTTACGGGGCTAGGGCAGGAGAGTGGGCCAAGGTGGGGTGATCTTTCAGAAGGTAGGTGCAAATGGCCTCTTTCTGCACTGCAGGAATTCTGAGCTTCTATAAAGACCCTGTTCAGGTGGATTCAAAAATGCTGTTCAAATAAAAACATGGAGGAATCTTGGCCAACATTCTTCCCTTTGTGAACGTCCCTGAAAGAAAACAAATGAACCGCTCATTTACTCCTTTCTGTTTGAGGAACTTCATTCTGCAGTGAGATGCATAAAGTGACGTCTCTTCAAATTCATTGGCTGTGAAACATTTTCGGCTGTTTAGGAGGACATGATCAGAGGCGAGATTCTCTGACCCCCCGCCGGGTCGGAGAATCGCCGGGAGCTGGCGTGAATCCCGCCCCCACCGGTTGCCGAATTCTCCGGCACCGGAGATTCGGCGGGGGCGGGAATCGCGCCCGGTTGGCAGCCCCCCCCCCACGATTCTCCGGCCCGGATGGGCCGAAGTCCCGCTGCTAGAATGCCTGTCCCGCCAGCGTGGATTAAACCACCTCTCTTACCGGCGGGACAAGGCGGCGCGGGCGGGCTCCGGGGTCCTGGGGGAGGCGCGGGGCGATCTGGCCCAGGGGGGTGCACCCACAGTGGCCTGGCCTGCGATCGGGGCCCACTGATCCACGGGAGGGCCTGTGCTCCACCATGGCAGAGGCGGAAGAGACTCCCTCCACAGCGCATGCGCGGGGATGCCGTGAGCAGCCGCTAACGCTCCCGCGCATGCGCCGCCCGGCAATGTCATTTCCGCGCCAGCTGGCGGGGCACTTCCTCCAGCTGGCGGGGCGGAAATCAGTCCGGCGCGGGCCTAGCCCCTCAAGGTTAGGACTCGGCCGGTCAAGGGGCGGAGGATTCCGCACCTTTGGGGCGGAGCGATGCCAGACTGATTTGCGCCGTTTTTGGCGCTGGTTGGCGGACATCGCGCCGATACCGGAGAATTTCGCCCCAGGTGCTTTATAAATACAAGTTAGAATTAGGGACTGATACAGCACAGAAAGCCATTCAGCCCATCTTGTCTGTTTGAAATTAGACAAACTCTCCTGCTCGTTCCCCATATCTCTGCAAGTTTTCCCCTTTAACGATTTGTCCAATTAACTTTTCGAAATTTAATGTTGAATTTGCTTCCGCCATCGTTTCAGGCAGCACATTCCAGTTCACAACTTTGTTTGTTTTCTATTACTGAATTAGCTGATAATTATTCATTGATGTTCTTTCAATTGAGCGTATCAGTTGGTCCCCATCCTTGGTAACTTTTTTATTTGGAGGGGGTGGAAGAGTTTCTGATTTCTGCGACCGTTTTTTGTGAAGATGTCCTCCCTGCTATCACTGCTTGAATGGCCTGGCTCTGGTTTCAAGGTTCTGCTCTCTTGTTCTGGGTCCCCCAACCAGAGGACATATTTGCTCTCTATCTACTCTGTCAGCTCTTTAAATAGTCTTGAAACATCTCAAGGAACTGAATAATCTAGCGCTGTTCTTGGATATTCAAAATGCTGTAAAATGTGAATTATAATTGTTTGCTTGCAAGAAGAATGGAATGTTATTCGACTTATAACAGTTTCTATATGTGTGTCTGTGTGTGTGCGTGCGTGTGCGTGTGTATGTGTGTCTCTGTTTCCAGAGGGAAATCCACATTGTTGGACATGGGATCACTGCTTATTAAGCCTGTGCAACGAGTGATGAAATACCCTCTACTATTGCGCGAGCTTTTCAAATCAACCCCTGAGTTACATGCAGATCACAAACCAGTGGAAGATGCGCTTGGAGCAGTCAGACAGATCAATGTGAACATCAATGAGTTTAAAAGAAGGAAGGACCTAGGTAAGGAGCTTGTTTGAAAACAAAACATCTTGTTCATTGTCGTAGACACTTCCAGATAAAAGGGAGTCATTTATCCCAGATTTTGAGGGTGAAAATTGCCTGGAGTTGCCAGGATTGAATGGTGGAATAGGCTCGAAGGGCCGAATGGCCTCCTTCTGCTCCTATTTTCTATGTTCCTAAAGCAGCCAGTGTCACGGACAATTACAACCCAAAGTCTGACAGGGGAAGATTATTCTTTTCAAAACACTTTGGAAAAGATTTTGCACAATTAAATTGATGGCAAATAGACCAATGAGGCTTGATGTAGCCCCTCCCAAAATGCATGACCTTGCCATTGGATTTCAGGGCACTGGCGGGGCCAGTATGAGGGGAATGTGGAGTCAGACCTGTTTACACAGTCTCCGCCGTTTCAGTAGCCGCTGGGATTTGCTGCAGAGAGGGAGAGAACATTAACTTGGGGGGAAATTTGCTAATGCTCTTCGGGAGGGTTTAAACTAATTCAGCAGGGGGTTGGGAATCTGAATTGTAGCTCCAGTATACAGGAGGTTGAGAGTAGTGAGGTCATGAGTAGGGTTTCAAAGTTGCAGGAGTGTACCGGCAGGCAGGAAGGTGGTTTAAAGTGTGTCTACTTCAACGCCAGGAGCATCCAGAATAAGGTGGGTGAACTTGCGACATGGGTTGGTACCTGGGACTTCGATGTTGTGGCCATTTCGGAGACATGGATAGAGCAGGGACAGGAATGGTTGTTGCAGGTTCCGGGGTTTAGATATTTCAGTAAGCTCAGGGAAGGTGGTAAAAGAGGGGGAGGGGTGGCATTGTTAGTCAAGGACAGTATTACGGTGGCAGAAAGGACGTTTGATGAGGACTCGTCTACTGAGGTAGTATGGGCTGAGGTTAGAAACAGGAAAGGAGAGGTTACCCTGTTGGGAGTTTTCTATAGGCCTCCGAAAAGTTCCAGAGGTGTAGAGGAGAGGATTGCAAAGGTGATTCTGGATAGGAGCGAATGTAACAGGGTAGTTGTTATGGGGGACTTTAAGTTTCCAAATATTGATGGAAACGCTATAGTTTGAGTACTTTAGATGGGTCCGTTTTTGTCCAATATGTGCAGGAGGGTTTCCTGACACAGTATGTAGATAGGCCAACCAGAGGCGAGGCCACATTGAATTTGGTACTGGGAAATTAACCAGGACAGGTGTTAGATTTGGAGGTAGGTGAGCACTTTGGTGATAGTGACCACAATTCGATTACATTTACTTTAGTGATGGAAAGGGATAGGTATATACCGCAGAGCAAGAGCTATAGCTGGGGGAAAGGCAATTATGGTGCGATGAGGTAAGACTTAGGATGCATAGTATGGGGAGGGAAACTGCAGGGGATGGGCACAATTGAAATGTGGAGCTTGTTCAAGGAACAGCTACTGCGTGTCCTTGATTAGTATGTACCTGTCAGGCAGGGAGGAAGTGGTCGAGCGAGGGAACCGTGGTTTACTAAAGTAGTTGAATCACTTGTCAAGAGGCAGAAGGAGGCTTATGTAAAGATGAGACGTGAAGGTTCCGTTAGGGCGCTCGAGAGTTACAAGTTAGCTAGGAAGGACCTAAAGAGAGAGCTAAGAAGAGCCAGGAGGAGACATGAGAAGTCTTTGGCAGGTAGAATCAAGGATAACCCTAAAGCTTTCTATAGGTATGTCAGGATTAAAAGAATGACTAGGGTAAGAGTAGGGCCAGTCAAGGACAGTAGTGGGAAGTTGTGCGTGGAGTCCGAGGAGATAGGAGAGGTGCTAAATGAATATTTTTCGTCAGTATTCACTCAGGAAAAAGACAATGATGTCGAGGAGAACTCTGAGATACAAACTATTAGACTAGAAGGGCTTGAGGTTCATAAGGGGGAGGTGTTAGCAATTCTGGAAAGTGTGAAAATAGATAAGTCCCCTTGGCCGGATGGGATTTATCCTAGGATTCTCTGGGAAACTAGGGAGGAGATTGCTGAGCCTTTGGCTTTGACCTTTATGTCATCATTGTCTACAGGAATAGTGCCAGAAGACTGGAGGATAGCAAATGTTGTCACCTTGTTCAAGAAGGGGAGTAGAGACAACCCCGGTAACTATAGACCAGTGAGCCTTACTTCTGTTGTGGGCAAAGTCTTGGAAAGGTTTATAAGAGATAGGATGTATAATCATCTGAAACGGAATAATTTGATTAGCGATCGTCAACACGGTTTTGTGAAGGGTAGGTCGTGCCTCACCAACCTTATTGAGTTCTTTGAGAAGGTGACCAAACAGGTGGACGAGGGTAAAGCAGTTGATATGGTGTAGATGGATTTCAGTAAAGCGTTTGATAAGATTCCCCATGGTAGGCTATTGCAGAAAATACGGGGGCATGGGATTCAGGGTGATTTAGCAGTTTGGATCAGAAATTGGCTAGCTGGAAGAAGACAAAGGATGGTGGTTGATGGGAAATGTTCAGCCTGGAGTTCAGTTACTAGTGGTGTACCACAAGGATCTGTTTTGGGGCCATTGCTGTTTGTCATTTTTATAAATGACCTGGAGGAGGGTGTTGAAGGATGGGGGAGTAAATTTGTAGATGACGCTAAAGTCGGTGGAGTTGTGGACAGTGCGGAAGGATGTTGCAAGTTACAGAGGGACATAGATAAGCTGCAGCGCTGGGCTGAGAGGTGGCAAATGGAGTTTCATGCAGAAAAGTGTGAGGTGATTCATTTTGGAAGGAATAACAGGAAGACAGAGTACTGGGCTAATGGTAAGATTCTTGGCAGTGTGGATGAGCAGAGAGATCTCGGTGTCCATGTACATAGATCCCTGAAAGTTGCCACCTAGGTTGAGAGGGTTGTTAAGAAGGCATATGGTGTGTTAGCTTTTATTGGTAGAGGGATTGAGTTTCGAAGCCTTGAGGTCATGTTGCAGCTGTACAAAACTTTGGTGCGGCCGCATTTGGAGTATTGCGTGCAATTCTGGTCGCCGCATTATAGGAAGGATGTGGAAGCATTGGAAAGGGTACAGAGGAGATTTACCAGAATATTACCTAGTATGGAGGGAAGATCTTATGATGGAAGGCTGAGGGACTTGAGGCTGTTTTCGTTAGAGAGAAGAAGGTTAAGAGGTGACTTAATTGAGGCAGACAAGATGATCAGAGGATTGGATAGGGTGGACAGTGAGAGCCATTTTCCTCTGATGGTGATGTTTAGCACGAGGGGACATAGCTTTAAATTGAGGGGAGATAGATATAGGACAGATGTCAGAGGTAGGTTCTTTACTCAGAGAGTAGTAAGGGCGTGGAATGCCCTGCCTGCAACAGTAGTGGACTCGCCAACACTAAGGGCATTCAAATGGTCATTGGATAGACATATGGACGATAAGGGAATAGTGTAGATGGGCTTTAGAGTGGTTTCACAGGTTGGCGCAACATCGAGGGCCGAAGGGCATGCACTGCGCTGTAATGTTCTATGTTCTATGTTTTATGTTCTATAAACAGCATTGTCCCCAGTGTCACTCCTCCTATCACCCACCCCTCCTTGTCCAGACCAGAGACCCCACACAGTCTTAACCAATGGCAGGTCTTCCAGATCTGCACACCCCCGCCCCACACCGAATTAAAAATTTATACAGTTTACAAGTTTGCCCTGGAGAAACATCTTTGAAATTCATTTATTACAACGTAAAATTCCTTTGGAAAGTTTGTTGACTTGTCTAAAAATCTAAACAGTCGGGGAGAAAAGTTTTCGATTTGTTCCTTTCACCTGGAAAACTGGTGTAGGTGTTGGATCGGCCAATGGGAAGCAACTTTAGAGCGGCACAATCCAGGGGGATAAAGCAGTGGTATAACCCAAAGCAGTGGAGGTGGTGCAGTGGTGTAACCCAGGGGGAAAGAGCAGTGGTATAACCCAGGGGGAAAGAGCCGTGGTATAACCCAGAAAGAAAGAGCAGTGGTATAACCCAGGGGGAAAGAGCAGTGGTATAACCCAGGGGGAAAGAGCAGTGGAAGTGGTGTAACCCAGGGGGAAAGAGCAGTGGTATAACCCAGGGGGAAAGAGCAGTGGTATAACCCAGGGGGAAAGAGCAGTGGTATAACCCAGGGGGAAAGAGCAGTGGTATAACCCAGGGGGAAAGAGCAGTGGTGTAACCCAGGGGGAAAGAGCAGTGGTATAACCCAGGGGGAAAGAGCAGTGGTATAACCCAGGGGGAAAGAGCAGTGGTATAACCCAGGGGGAAAGAGCAGTGGTATAACCCAGGGGGAAAGAGCAGTGGTATAACCCAGGGGGAAATCAAAAAGGGCGACAGTACAAGGTACAGTGACTGAGGGGAGCTCAGTGAATAGGACCAGGAATACTAAAAGAAATAAAACGGGAAGTGAAAACATTAATGGTAAACAACGCGGCAGGTTGTTACATGAAGATATGGGTTCGCCGACAAGGAAAATTAGGAGAAAGGTTAAGAGGAAATATAACTTAGGAGAGGTTACTGATCGAGGTGTTAAGATTCAGAACAGAGGTAAAAAAGCCAACATAAGTGTACTTTACCTGAATGCTCGTAGTATTCGGAATAAGGTAAATGAGTTGATGGCGCAAATCATCGTGAATGACTATGATTTAGTGGCCATTACTGAAACATGGTTAAAGGATGGTCACGACTGGGAGTTAAATATCCGAGGGTATCAAACTTTTCGGAAGGACAGAGTGGATGGTAAGGGAGGTGGTGTAGCTCTGTTATTTAAGGATGACATTCGGGCAACAGTAAGGGATGACATCGGTGCTATGGAGGATAAGGTTGAATCTATTTGGATGGAAATCAGGAATAGTAAGGCGAAAAAGTCACTGATAGGAGTAATCTATAGGCCACCAAATAGTAACATTATGGTGGGGCAGGCAATAAACAAAGAAATAACAGATGCATGTAGAAATGGTACAGCAGTTATCATGGGGGATTTTAATCTACATGTTGATTGGTTTAACCAGGTCGGTCAAGGCAGCCTTGAGGAGGAGTTTATAGAATGTATCCGCGATAGTTTCCAAGAACGGTATGTAATGGAACCTACGAGGGAACAAACGGTCCTAGATCTGGTCCTGTGTAATGAGACAGGATTGATTCAGGATCTCATAGTTAGGGATCCTCTCGGAAGGAGCGATCACAATATGGTGGAATTTAAAATACAGATGGAGGGTGAGAAGGTAAAATCAAGCACTAGTGTTTTGTGCTTAAACAAAGGAGATTACAATGGGATGAGAGAAGAACTAGCTAAGGTAGACTGGGAGCAAAGACTTTATAGTGAAACAGTTGAGGAACAGTGGAGAACCTTCCAAGTGATTTTTCACAGTGCTCATCAAAGGTTTATACCAACAGAAGGGAAGGACGGTAAAAAGAGGGAAAATCGACCGTGGATATCTAAGGAAATAGGGAGAGTATCAAATTGAAGGAAAAAACATACAAAGTAGCAAAGATCAGCAGGAGACTAGAGGACTGGGAAATCTTTAGGGGGCAACAGAAAGCTACTAAAAAAGCTATAAAGAAGAGTAAGATAGATTATGAGAGTAAACTTGCTCAGAATATAAAAACAGATAGTAAAAGTTTCTACAAATACATAAAACAAAAAAGAGTGGCGAAGGTAAATATTGGTCCTTTAGAGGATGAGAAGGGAGATTTAATAATGGGAGATGAGGAAATGGCTGAGGAACTGAACAGGTTTTTTGAGTCGGTCTTCACAGTGGAAGACACAAATAACATGCCAGTGACTGATGGAAATGAGGCTATGACAGGTGAGGACCTTGAGAGGATTGTTATTACCAAGGAGGTAGTGATGGGCAAGCTAATGGGGCTAAAGGTAGACAAGTCTCCTGGACCTGATGGAATGCATCCCAGAGTGCTAAAAGAGATGGCTAGGGAAATTGCAAATGCACTAGTGATAATTTACCAAAATTCACTAGACTCTGGGGTGGTCCCGGCGGATTGGAAATTAGCAAACGTGACACCACTGTTTAAAAAAGGAGGTAGGCAGAAAGCGGGTAATTATAGGCCAGTGAGCTTAACTTCGGTAGTAGGGAAGATGCTGGAATCTATCGTCAAGGAAGAAATAGCGAGGCATCTGGATGGAAATTGTCCCATTGGGCAGACGCAGCATGGGTTCATAAAGGGCAGGTCGTGTCTAACTAATTTAGTGGAATTTTTTGAGGACATTAACAGTGCTGTAGATAACGGGGAGCCAATGGATGTGGTATATCTGGATTTCCAGAAAGCCTTTGACAAGGTGCCACACAAAAGGTTGTTGCATAGGATAAAGATGCATGGCATTAAGGGGAAAGTAGTAGCATGGAGAGAGGATTGGTTAATTAATAGAAAGCAAAGAGTGGGGATTAATGGGTGTTTCTCTGGTTGGCAATCAGTAGCTAGTGGTGTCCCTCAGGGATCAGTGTTGGGCCCACAACTGTTCACAATTTACATAGATGATTTGGAGTTGGGTACCAAGGGCAATGTGTCCAAGTTTGCAGACGACACTAAGATAAGTGGTAAAGCAAAAAGTGCAGAGGATACTGGAAGTCTGCAGAGGGATTTGGATAGGCTAAGTGAATGGGCTAGGGTCTGGCAGATGGAATACAATGTTGACAAATGTGAGGTTATCCATTTTGGTAGGAATAACAGCAAAAGGGATTATTATTTAAATGATAAAATATTAAAACATGCTGCTGTGCAGAGAGACCTGGGTGTGCTAGTGCATGAGTCGCAAAAAGTTGGTTTTCAGGTGCAACAGGTGATTAAGAAGGCAAATGGAATTTTGTCCTTCATTGCTAGAGGGATGGAGTTTAAGACTAGGGAGGCTCTGCTGCAATTGTATAAGGTGTTAGTGAGGCCACACCTGGAGTATTGTGTTCAGTTTTGGTCTCCTTACTTGAGAAAGGACGTACTGGCACTGGAGGGTGTGCAGAGGAGATTCACTAGGTTAATCCCAGAGCTGAAGGGGTTGGATTACGAGGAGAGGTTGAGTAGACTGGGACTGTACTCGTTGGAATTTAGAAGGATGAGGGGGGGATCTTATAGAAACATATAAGATTATGAAGGGAATAGATAGGATCGATGCGGGCAGGTTGTTTCCACTGGCGGGTGAAAGCAGAACTAGGGGGCATAGCCTCAAAATAAGAGGAAGTAGATTTAGGACTGAGTTTAGGAGGAACTTCTTCACCCAAAGGGTTGTGAATCTATGGAATTCCTTGCCCAGTGAAGCAGTAGAGGCTCCTTCATTAAATGTTTTTAAGATAAAGATAGATAGTTTTTTGAAGAATAAAGGGATTAAGGGTTATGGTGTTCAGGCCGGAAAGTGGAGCTGAGTCCACAAAAGATCAGCCATGATCTCATTGAATGGTGGAGCAGGCTCGAGGGGCCAGATGGCCTACTCCTGCTCCTAGTTCTTATGTTCTTATGAAAGAGCAGTGGTATAATCCAGGGGGAAAGAGCAGTGGTATAACCCAGAGGGAAAGAGCAGTGGTATAATCCAGGGGGAAAGAGCAGTGGTATAACCCAGGGGGAAAGAGCAGTGGTATAATTTGGGGGGTGGGTGAGGGGCAGCGGTATAATGGGGTGGCAGTGCCACGGTGCTATTGTCGGTGGACCAGAGTCAGACTCTGGGGTCCCGGGTTCAAATCCCACCCCGGCAGATGGTGAAATTTGAATTCAATAAAAATCTGGAATTAAAAGTCTCATGCTGACAATAATTGTCCACTGTCATAAACACCCACCTGGTTCACTAATGTCCTTTCAGGAAGGAAATCTGCCGTCCTTACCCGGTCTGGCCTACATGTGACTCCAGGCCCACAGCAATGTGGTTGACTCTTAAATGCCCTGAGGGTGGACAATAAATGCTGGCCCAGCCAGCGACATTCTCTGAATGCTAAAAAAAAAATGGGGGAGAGGGGATGGGGGAAGGAGCTGTGGTATAACCCGGAGGAGAGGCTTCAGCTCAGTTGGCTAGACAGCTGGCTCGTGATGAAGAGCAAGGCCAGCAGTGTGAGTTCAATTCCCCGTACCGGCTGAGGTTATTCATGAAGGCCCCTCCTTCTCAACACTGCCCCTGGCCTGAGGTGTGGTGACCCTCAGGTTAAATCACCACCGGTCAGCTCTCCCCTCAAAGGGGGAAGCAGCCTATGGGCGACTTCCGTTTTATGTGTGCTATATAATGATAAATTATAAATGAATTAAAAAGTCCTGTATTTGAAACCTTGCTGAATTAATCTAAACAGAACAGCATGGTAGCATTGTGGATAGCACAATTGCTTCACAGCTCCAGGGTCCCAGGTTCGATTCCGGCTTGGGTCACTGTCTGTGCGGAGTCTGCACGTTCTCCCCGTGTGCGCGTGGGTTTCCTCCGGGGGCTCCGGTTTCCTCCCACAGTCCAAAGATGTGCAGGTTAGGTGGATTGGCCGTGATAAATTGCCCTTTGTGTCCAAAATTGCCCTTAATGTTGGGTGGGGTTACTGGGTTATGGGGATAGGGTGGGGGTGTGGGCTTGGGTAGGGTGCTCTTTCCAAGGGCCGGTGCAGACTCGATGGGCCGAATGGCCTCCTTCTGCACTGTAAATTCTAAGATATCTATGGTAACAGCAGTTTATCTGAAGACTGGAGTATCAGAAATTTGATGGGATTGGATTTCCACATTAGATGTGGTTTGTAAGGCTCTGTGAACCTGACAATTAATGAACCAAAATGCCTTGGACAGTGCTGCTGTTCAGTGGGTTTAGTCCCTCCTCCCTCTCCTGCAATGTGTTCCATGATAGTGACATTGTACCAAATGACCACACAATGACCCGGTTAATTCATTCGAAGCAGTAGAATCTCCCAGAGTCACGCACACATGCCCCTGGAGGTTAGAAAGCGCAGTTACAATTTCCTCCAGTAAACAGGACTAACCTTCTTTACTTGTAACTTCTTCCCCTAGTGATGAAGTACAAGAAGAATGATGAGGATGAGTCCTTGCGGGACAAGCTGTCCAGGGTGAACATTCGGTCAATCAGGAAAAAGTCCAACCGAGTTACCAGCCACCTGAAGATCCTGACTGGAGGGGAACTGCAGGTATGTCACACGTTATTCATAAACCCTGCGCCGCCTTCGACCCGTTACCCCCTTCTTCACCAAGACGGCCTACCTCCAATTCCGTAATATCCCCAATCTCTACCTCCGCCAATCCACTGCTGAAACCCCCATTCATGACTGGGCGACACGGGAGCACAGTAGCTAGCACTGTGGCTTTACAGCGCCAGGGTCCCAAGTTCGATTCCCTGCTTGGGTCACTGTCTGTGCGGAGTCTGCACGTTCTCCCCGTGTGTGCGTGGGTTTCCTCCGGGTGCTCCGGTTTCCTCCCACAGTCCAAAGATGTGCAGGTGGGGTGGATTGGCCACGCTAAATTGCCCCTCCGTGTCCAGAAGGTTAGGTGGGGTTGCTGGGTTAGGGTGGAGGTGTGGGCTTAGTAGGGTGCTCTTCCCAAGGGCTGGCACAGACTCGATAGGCCGAATGGCCTCCTGCACTGTAAATTCAGTGACTGCCATCTCCCGGACTCAAATATTCTCGCTCCATGATTGGCCTCACACAGTCTCAGCTCACCCAAGGTTCTGCTGCCCTGTAGGGCAGCACGGTAGCATTGTGGATAGCACAATTGCTTCACAGCTCCAGGGTCCCAGGTTCGATTCCGGCTTGGGTCACTGTCTGTGCGGAGTCTGCACATCCTCCCCGTGTGTGCGTGGGTTTCCTCCGGGTGCTCCGGTTTCCTCCCACAGTCCAAAGATGTGCAGGTTAGGTGGATTGGCCATGATAAATTGCCCTTAATGTCCAAAATTGCCCTTAGGGTTGGGTGGGGTTACTGGGTTATGGGGATAGGGTGGAGGTGTGGATCTTGGGTAGGGCGCTCTTTCCGAGAGCCAATGCAGACTCGATGGGCCGAATGGCCTCCTTCTGCACTGTAAATTCTATAATCTATAAAAAACCTAACAACAGTGTCCCGATCACCGAGCAACCCTCGGCTCAATGATCTACTTTGATACAGCTTCACATTTATAATTCCCACCCTTGTATTCAAGTACCTCTTTGACCTTGGGCCTCTCTCTAACTCTTTTGTTAAAAATACTTTTATTGGCATTTGGAAGTAGTTTTGCGTATAAATAACAACACAAGGATGGTGACGGTGATTAACAAAATAGAAAAATGACAAAACATGAGGCCATCGCTGTCACCATAACTGTGACTGAGGCTCCGATACTGTTTTACCTTTTTACAGTAGTGTTAATTTTTACAGTATTTTGACAGGTTCCTACTGGGGCTCCTCCCACTTGGTGGCAGCAGACGCACCCAGCTTTACCCGCAGAACAGGTCCGTGAAGAGGCTTGTGAATTTATTCCACGTGTCGTGGAATCTCTCCTCGGACCCTCTTATCTCAAATTAAATTTTTTCCAGCCTCAGGAATTCGGTCAGATCTGAGAGCCATTCAGAAGTCTTCACCTGGCGGTCAGTGAAACAAAGGCCAGGCCCCCCCCCCCCACTTCCCGGTCCAGAGGTCTGGGTGCTCTGACGCCCTGAAGACCACCATAGATGGACACAGCTCTATCTTGACTGTCACCACCCCGGACTTGGCCTTGAAGAAGGTCACCCAGAACTCCCAGAGTCTGGGGGAAGGACCAGAACATGTGGGTGTGGTTGGCCGGGCCCCCTTGACACCGCTCACACTTACCCTCCACCTCCGGGAAGGACCCGCTCATGTGCATCTTGGTGAGGTGCACCCCCTTGAGCTGCATCAGGCTTACCCGGGGCGACAGGAGAAGGTGGAGTTGACTGTGCAGCTCCTCGATCCCGAGTCCTCCCTCTATCTCCACGCCCATCTCCTGCCCCCATTTACAAGCTGCTGCTTGGCTGCCCTTTCTTTCCTGCCCCTGTAGGCCCTCTAGGCTATGATTTTGCCCCTGATCACCACCTTCAGTGCCTCCCAGAACATAGAGTATCTGTTGCAACCAGTGCTATACCCCCCTTCCCCCTCCCCCTTTCCCCCCTTGGCTTTACCCCCTTCTCTGCAACCCCTGGTTGCACAGAAACCCACAGTTTGGCAGGGTAGAGCTGCCAAACTGCACCCTTGTACAGGGTGGTTCTGGCACTGTTGAATTCAGCCCGGCTCTTGGCCAGGTCAGCACCAATGTCCTGGTACAAGCGGATGGAATGTCCTTCCCACTTGCAGTCTCTCGCGCCCCTCGCCCACCTCAGGTTCCGCTCTTTGTCCTGGTGCCTATGCAGCCTCACGATTATCGCCCCGGTTGGCTTCCCCGCTTTGGGCGGCTGCTGAAGTGACCTGTGGGCCCGGACTACCTTGGCAAAGCCCTCCTCGCCAATCAGTATCCCAAGCATGGCCGCTATGTACTCTGTGGGTGTTATATTACGATATTGTAATACAGATATTACTCTTTTTGTCTAGCCGAGTTGGTGAAATATAGTCTTCCAGTGATGATAAAGTAATTTAATGAGTAATATAAAATAATCTCGTGAGTTCTTTTTACTTAATACTGAAATAGTAAACAAACAAATAACTGTAGATGAAACTATTAAATAAGATAATGCTATGTACTGATATCTATCAACTTCTTCTCTCTAGACGTCTCTCTTCTGTACTCTCTGTACTCCTGACACACCCTGCTCTAGGAAAGAGCGGGAAAATCTTTCTATAGGTCCTGATAATGTGGCCATCTAGTGTTCAATTGCCTGTACTTGCTTAACATAGTCTGATCATGTATTACTACACACGGAGATCACTACAGTGGGGTTCCTCCCCTCCCGTTCCCTCCGGCAGCCCCGCGATTCTCCAGTTCTGCTGATGTGAGCTGTTCTCCTGGTTGTGGACCTTTTCTTTTAGCCCCCTCTGGTTCCTGATCAGCCTCGCCACCTCGACCTCGAGCGCCGCGATCCAGTCCCCTTGGTCCTTAGCGGCCTTCTCGAGGTCTCTTGCTGTTGCCTCCTGGGCCCCCAGCCTCCGCTCCATCTTGGCCACAGCCTCCCTCATGGGGAACGTCGCGAGGTGATGAAGAACGTAACTTGTCCATCAGCGCCTGGGTCTGCGCTGAGAGCTCTCTGGAGTCGGTCTTTCCCAGTTCCGTATCACCTGGTGTGGCTGTCGTCTCCAAGGCTGAGGCTCCCCTCCCCTCGTCTTTGCTGGATTTTCGATTGACTTTTTCCCATTCCTCTTGTCAGTGCAGTTGCCGGGGGTAAGGCTGGGAGGTTGTAGATAATTTTGGTGCCGTTTGCTGGAGGTAAAAGGTCATAACCAAGGATTTTATGTGAGAGTCACCTTTCGTACGACCACTCAGCCGATGGCCACCACTGGACGCCCCCCTCCCTCACGCTTTGACCATTTCCAGCCCACACCCCTCTGAGCTCCTCCAGCTCCGGTCTCTATTACGTGTTATAGACCCCAGAGGAAAATAAAATAAATGCTTAAACGTTAAATCGAGATCTTACCTGGGACCCTGTCGGCCTGCGCGAGCTCTGGCCCTGGGAAGGCCACAGAGGAGCGGGTGGTTCCTTCTCATGACCTTCGTGTTCTGCGCTGGACGGAGAATGACCGTACAGGCGCAGTTGGTCAGGACCGCCATTGAAAACCTGGTCAATGGCCCTGTGCACATGTGCAGTTTGTTCTATTCCCGTTTTTTTTTTAGGTTTACAGGGAGCCATGCAGCTGCGCAGAAGAGAAAATGCAAACAAAAGTGAAACGGGGCTGAAGGGAGATGTGGGACGTGATTCTCCGGTCGCCGGCCCCAGAATCCCGTTCAGCGACTGGCCGGAGGATCCCCGTTTGCGCCGAAGACGAGGGCGGTGCCGCTTCTGCGACGCCCCGCCCCGCGAACGCATGGGTGGCCTCAGGACGTCACCTGAGGCCCTCCCCCAATGCTCCGCCCCCGATGGGCCGAGTCCAGCGCCGCCACAGTCGGGGGGTGGGGGGTGGGGGGAGCAGGAAGGGGTCTTTGGCGGGGCTGGAGGCACTGGTGGGGGTGGTCCAGGGGTGGTGAGGCTGGTTACAGAGGCGCAGTTCCTGGCAGGCCAGGACGGCGCGCGGCCGGCTCCATGTTGCACGGCCGCTGCCGTGCACAGGGGCGCCCACGGACCCAGCCATTCTCCGGCCGTATACCACCGGGCGGAGGACTGGGGCAGCTTTTGCGCCGTTTCTTTCTGGCGTAAACGCCACTGTTCCCACGCCGGGGTCAGCACTTGGTCTGAAAATCGGAGGACCCAGCCCCAGATGGTCCAGAAACAAAACACTTTGGCACAGGGCCGCACAGAGGGAGCAGGAGGGCAGCCGCAAAGGACAGGTTTCCCAGAACTGACGGGAGTCCCGAGAAACCAGGGAGGGACAGCAAACTTCCCACGGTGACAGCTAAATGAAGGAACAAGGACAGGGGACGCGAACAGATCTGTTCAGTGAAGTTAAGAGTGAGGAGTAGAGGAAGGTTCCGAGTTTAAAGTGGGAAAGCTGCTGGGAGCAGACTTAAAGCAAAATAGGCCTGCGAGAAGCCAGGAGGTCATTGGACATAAACAAAGATTGGCCACTGCCTACTCCGGGCCTGTGAAACAGGTGGCACGGTGGGTATCTGAGAGATCTCATAGAAGGTGAAGATTGACTGCACGTGGTGATCCAGGACAGAGGAACATCAGGAGGAGAGGTTGACATCCCGGAGCTGGATCCTTGGTGAAGATTTCTGAGGTTCCTCAGGCAGCACTTCCAAACCACAACCACTACCACCTAGAAGGACAAGAGCAGCAGATACATGAGAACCCCACCACCTGGAGGGTCCCCTCCAAGGCACTCACCCCCTTGAGTTGAAAATATATCGCAGTTCCTTCACTGGGACAGAATTGTGGAACTCCTCCCCAACAGCACAGTGGGTGTACCTACACATCAGGGACTGCAGAGGTTCAAAAAGGCAGCTCACCACCACCTTCTGAAGGGCAACTAGGGATGGGCAATAAATGCGGCCGAACCAGCGATGTCTCATCCTGTCAATTAAAATTTTTTTTAAACCCCCACACTCGGGCAGCACTGTTAAGTCAGAGGGCTTGAGCTGTATGGACGTGTCTCGGGGGGGGGGGGGGGGGGCTGTCAGGGAGTAGTGTCTGGGGGGGTGGGGCTGTCAGGGTGTAGTGGCTGGGGGGGGGGGCTGTCAGGGAGTAGTGTCTGGGGGGGGTTGCTGCCAGGGAGTAGTGTCTGGGGGGGGCTGCCAGGGAGTAGTGTCTGGGGGGGGGGTACTGTCAGGGAGTAGTGTCTGGGGGGGGGGGGGAGCTGTCAGGGAGTAGTGTCTGGGGGGGGGGTGCTGTCAGGGAGTAGTGTCTGGGGGGGGGGCTGTCAGGGAGTAGTGTCTAGGAGGGGGGGCTGTCAGGGAGTAGTGTCTGGGGGGGAGCTTTCAGGGAGTAGTGTCTGGGGGGGGTGTCAGCGAGTAGTGTCTGGGGGGGAGCTGTCTGGGAGTAGTGTCTGGGAGGGGCTGTCAGGGAGTAGTGTCTGGGGGGGCTGTCAGGGAGTAGTGTCTGGGGGGGGCTGTCAGGGAGTAGTGTCTGGGGGGTGCTGTCAGTGAGTAGTGTCTGGGGGGGGCTGTCAGGGAGAAGTGTCTGGGGGGGGGGCTGTCAGGGAGTAGTGTCTGGGGGGTGGCTGTCAGGGAGTAGTGTCTGGGGGGGGTCTATCAGGGAGTAGTGTCTGGGGGGGTGGCTGTCAAGGAGTAGTGTCTGGGGAGTGCTGTCAGGGAGTAGTGTCTGGGGGGGGCTGTCAGTGAGCAGTGTCTGGGGGGGGTGCTGTCAGGGAGTAGTGTCTGGGGGGGGCTGTCAGGGAGTAGTGTCTGGGGGGGGGCTGTCAGGGAGTAGTGTCTGGGGGGGGCTGTCAGTGAGTAGCGTCTGGGGGGGGCTGTCAGGGAGTAGTGTCTGGGGGGGCTGTCAGGGAGTAGTGTCGGGGGGGCTGTCAGGGAGTAGTGTCTGGGGGGGGTCAATCAGGGAGTAGTGTCTGGGGGGGGAGCTGTCAGGGAATAGTGTCTGGGGGGGGCTGTCAGGGAGTAGTGTCGGGGGGGGCTGTCAGGGAGTAGTGTCTGGGGGGGGCTGTCAGGGAGTAGTGTCTGGGGGGGCTGTCAGGGAGTAGTGTCTGGGGGGGGGGGGCTGCCAGGGAGTAGTGTCTGGGGGGGGGCTGTCAGGAAGTAGTGTCTGGGGGTGGGTTGTCAGTGAGTAGTGTCTGGGGGGGGGCTGTCAGGGAGTAGTGTCTGGGGGGGGGCTGTCAGTGAGTAGTGTCTGGGGGGGGCTGTCAGGGAGTAGTGTCTGGGAGGGGGCTGTCAGGGAGTAGTGTCTGGGGGGGGCTGTCAGGGAGTAGTGTCTGGGGTGGGCTGTCAGGGAGTAGTGTCTGGGGTGGGCTGTCAGGGAGTAGTGTCTGGGGGGGGCTGTCAGGGAGTAGTGTCTGGGGGGGGCTGTCAGGGAGTAGTGTCTGGGGGGGGGCTGCCAGGGAGTAGTGTCTGGGGGGGGGCTGTCAGGAAGTAGTGTCTGGGAGTGGGTTGTCAGTGAGTAGTGTCTGGGGGGGGCTGTCAGGGAGTAGTGTCTGGGGGGGGGGCTGTCAGGGAGTAGTGTCTGGGGGGGGGGGCTGTCAGGGAGTAGTGTCTGGGGGGGGGCTGCCAGGGAGTAGTGTCTGGCGGGGGGGGCGCTGTCAGGGAGTAGTGTCTGGGGGGGGGGCTGTCAGGGAGTAGTGTCTGTGGGGGGCTGCCAGGGAGTAGTGTCTGGGGGGGGGGGGGGGCTGCCAGGGAGTAGTGTCTGGGGGGGGGCGCTGTCAGGGAGTAGTGTCTGGGGGGGGGGCTGTCAGGGAGTAGTGTCTGGGGGGGGCTGCCAGGGAGTAGTGTCTGGGGGGGGGGGCTGCCAGGGAGTAGTGTCTGGGGGGGGGGGCGCTGTCAGGGAGTAGTGTCTGGGGGGGGGGCTGTCAGGGAGTAGTGTCTGGGGGGGCTGTCAGGGAGTAGTGTCTGGGGGGGGAGCTGTCAGGGAGTAGTGTCTGGGGGGGGCTGCCAGGGAGTAGTGTCTGGGGGGGGGGCTGTCAGGGAGTAGTGTCTGGGGGGGGCTGCCAGGGAGTAGTGCCTGGGGGGGGCTGCCAGGGAGTAGTGTCTGGGGGGGGGCGCTGTCAGGGAGTAGTGTCTGGGGGGGGGGCTGTCAGGGAGTAGTGTCTGGGGGGGCTGTCAGGGAGTAGTGTCTGGGGGGGGAGCTGTCAGGGAGTAGTGTCTGGGGGGGGCTGCCAGGGAGTAGTGTCTGGGGGAGGGGCTGTCAGGGAGTAGTGTCTGGGGGGGGAGCTGTCAGGGAGTAGTGTCTGGGGGGGGGCTGGTTGCTCCAGTTGGGAGTGTCTATGTGGCTGGCTGTTTCAGCTGGAAGACTTTTTTAATCAACGGCCCAGGAGAGCTGGGAGTGAGGGCGCTCCGTAAGGATAAAGTTGACATGCTAATTGCAGTCTGAACATGCACCAACTGTGCCTCACCTACCACAAGGGAAACCAGTTGCTTCATCTCCGGATGCACCTGTGGGCTCCGGAGCAATAGGTCAGAAGGTGAAAAAATTGAGGGAGAACTAGGGAATAGGGACAGTGTGGCTCTGAGGCAGAGCAGACAGGGAGAAGTTGCTGAACACAGCGGGTCTGGTGGCCTGAAGTGCATATGTTTTAATGCAAGAAGTATTACGGGTAAGGCAGATGAACCTAAGAGCTTGGATTAGTACTTGGAACTATGATGTCGTTGCCATTACAGAGACCTGGTTGAGGGAAGGACGGGATTGGCAGCTAAACGTTCCAGGATTTAGATGTTTCAGGCGGAATAGAGGGGGATGTAAAAGGGGAGGCGGAGTCGCGCTACTGGTTAGGGAGAATATCACAGCTGTACTACGGGAGGACACCTCAGAGGGCAGTGAGGCTATATGGGTAGAGATCAGGAATAAGAAGGGTGCAGTCACAATGTTGGGGGTTTACTACGGGCCTCCCAACAGCCAGCGGGAGATCGAGGAGCAGATAGGTAGCCAGATTTTAGAAAAGAGTAAAAACAACAGACTTCAACTTCCCCAATATTGACTGGAGCTCATTTAGTGCCAGGGGCTTAGACGGGGCAGAGTTTGTAAGGAGCATCCAGGAGGGCTTCTTAAAACAATATGTAGACAGTCCAACTAGGGAAGGGGCTGTACTGGACCTGGTATTGGGGAATGAGCCCGGCCAGGTGATAGAAGTTTCAGTAAGGGAGCATTTCAGGAACAGTGACCACAATTCAGTAAGTTTTAAAGTGCTGGTGGACAAGGATAAGAGTGGTCCTAGGGTGAATGTGCTAAATTGGGGGAAGGCTAATTATAACAATATTAGGCGGGAACTGAAGAACCTAGATTGGGGGTGGATGTTTGAGGGTAAATCAACATCTGACATGTGGGAGGCTTTCAAGTGTCAGTTGAAAGGAATTCAGGACCGGCATACGTTGAACGGCTGAGGATCCTGGGATTATATTCATTGGAGTTTAGGAGGTTGAGGGGAGATCTAATAGAAACTTACAAGATAATGAATGGCTTAGATAGGGTGGACGTAGGGAATGTTGTTTCCATTAGCAGGGGAGACTAGGACCCGGGGGCACAGCCTTAGAATAAAAGGGAGTCACTTTAGAACAGAGATGAGGAGAAATTTCTTCAGCCAGAGAGTGGCGGGTCTGTGGAATTCATTGCCACAGAGGGCGGTGGAGGCCGGGACGTTGAGTGTCTTTAAGACAGAAGTTGATAAATTCTTGATTTCTCGAGGAATTAAGGGCTATGGAGAGAGAGCGGGTAAATGGAGTTGAAATCAGCCATGATTGAATGGTGGAGTGGACTCGATGGGCCGAATGGCTTTACTTCCGCTCCTATGTCTTATGGCATGTTCCTGTGAGGAAGAAGGATAAATACAGCAAATTTCGGGAACCTTGGATAACGAGAGATATTGTAGGCCTCGTCAAAAAGAAAAAGGAGGCATTTGTCAGAGCTAAAAGGCTGGGAACCGACGAAGCCTGTGTGGAATATAAGGAAAGTAGGAAGGAACTTAAGCAAGGAGTCAGGAGGGTTAGAAGGGGTCACGAAAAGTCATTGGCAAATAGGGTTAAAGAAAATCCCAAGGCTTTTTACACCTACATAAAAAGCAAGAGGGTAGCCAGGGAAAGGGCTAGCCCACTGAAGGATAGGCAAGGGAATCTATGTGTGGAGCCAGAGGAAATGGGTGAGGTACTAAATGAATACTTTGCATCAGTATTCACCAAAGAGAAGGAATTGGTGAGTCTGGAGAAGGGTGTGTAGATAGCCTGGGTCACATTGGGACCCCAAAAGATGAGGTGTTGGGCGTCTTGAAAAATATTAAGGTAGATAAGTCCCCAGGGCCTGATGGGATCTACCCCAGAATACTGAAGGAGGCTAGAGAGGAAATTGCTGAGGCCTTGACAGAAATCTTTGGATCCTCACTGTCTTCAGGTGATGTCCTGGAGGACTGGAAAATAGCCAATGTTGTTCCTTTGTTTAAGAAGGGTAGCAAGGATAATCCAGGGAACTACAGGCCAGTGAACCTTACGTGAGTGGTAGGGAAATTACTGGAGAGAATTCTTCGAGACAGGATCTACTCCCATTTGGAAGCAAATGGACGTATTAGTGAGAGGCAGCATGGTTTTGTGAAGGAGAGGTTGTGTCTCACTAACTTGATAGAGTTTTTCGAAGAGGTCACAAAGATGATTGATGCAGTAGGGCAGTGGATGTTGTCTATATGGACTTCAGTAATGCCTTTGACAGGGTCCCTCATGGTAGACTGGTACAAAATGTGAAGTCACACGGGATCTGGGGTGAGCTGGCAAGGTGGATACAGAACTGGCTAGGTCATAGAAGGCAGAGAGTAGCAATGGAAGGGTGCTTTTCTAATTGGAGGGCTGTGACTAGTGATGTTCCGCAGGGATCAGTGCTGGGATCTTTGCTGTTTGTAGTATATATAAATGATTTGGAGGAAAATGTAACTGGTCTGATTAGTAAGTTTGCAGATGACACAAAGGTTGGTGGAATTGCGGATGGCGATGAGGACTGTCAGAGGATACAGCAGGATTTAGATTGTTTGGAGACTTGGGCGGAGAGATGGCAGATGGAGTTTAATCCGGACAAATGTGAGGTAATGCATTTTGGAAGGTCTAATGCAGGCAGTGAAATTCAGTGAATGGTAGAACCCTCAAGAGTATTGAAAGTCAGAGAGATCTAGGTGTACAGGTCCACAGGTCACTGAAAGGGCAACACAGGTGGAGAAGGTAGTCAAAAAGGTATACGGCATGCTTGCCTTCATTGGCCGGGGCACTGAGTATAAGAATTGGCAAGTCATGTTGCAGCTGTACAGAACCTTAGTTAGGCCACACTTGGAGTATAGTGTTCAATTCTGGTCGCCACACTACCAGAAGGATGTGGAGGCTTTAGAGAAGGTGCAGAAGAGATTTACCAGGATGTTGCCTGGTATGGAGGGCATTAGCTATGAGGAGCGGTTGAATAAACTTGGTTTGTTCTCACTGGAACGACGGAGGTTGAGGGGCGACCTGATAGAGGTCTACAAAATTATGAGGTGCATAGACAGAGTGGATAGTCAGAAGCTTTTCCCCAGGGTAGAGGGGTCAATTACTAGGGGGCATAGGTTTAAGGTGAGAGGGGCAAGGTTTAGAGTAGATGTACGAGGCAAGTTTTTTACGCAGAGGGTAGTGGGTGCCTGGAACTCGCTACCGGAGGAGGTGGTGGAAGCAGGGACGATAGTGACATTTAAGGGGCATCTTGACAAATACATGAATAGGATGGGAATAGAGGGATACGGACCCAGGAAGTGTAGAAGATTGTAGTTTAGTCGGGCAGCATGGTCGGCATGGGCTTGGAGGGCCGAAGGGCCTGTTCCTGTGCTGTACATTTCTTTGTTGTTTGTTTCGTTCTATCTCCCTGACTGCTGGGGCTCTCGAGGGTCCAGGTACTGCATTCAGGTGGAGTTGAGAGGGACAACTGTAGGGAAGTGTCTATTGTGAGACAGGGGAGGGAGGTGGGAAGGTGCTCACAGAGGGGATGCGCATGGGTGGATGTCGCAGACCCTGAGAGGGATGAGGGTCAGGGCATTACCAGGAGTCCTCAGCTCTCGCCCTTAATATTCTCTCTGAGATTTTGATTCGGGTGAATCATGGAGCCAGTCGAGGTGGCAATTCTTCTGATTGCGATTAAGGAGCAGCGACATCGACGTGCCGCTGCACACGGCTAGGACCAGTGTTCAGCGGAGGAGGGGGTGCAGGAGGGGGCGCAGAGCCTGTTGCTGTTCCAGGAGCAGGACCACAGATGGTGGAGCCTCGGAGGTGACACCACCAGCCACAGGTATTCCGCTGTCGAACATCCTACCTCCAGATGTCAGAGGTCCAGTGCTGTAGATGACGGCATCTGTCCCAGGGGCCAGTGGAGCACCCGTGGGTGATGCAAGAGTTGGCACCACATGGACTAGGAGGTCACCTTTGCCTGTGTCACTGAAAGTTACTGCCGCTCTGAACTTCTATGCCAGTGGCTCCATTTCAGGGCAGCAGGGGTGACCTGTGTGGCATATACCAATCAGGAGCGCACAAGTACATAAGAGAGGTCACAGATGTACTATTCACATGTACATCAACTTGGACCTGGACCAGGCTAGTTAGGACACCAGTGCCATGGTCTTCTCCTGCACAGCAGGCATGCCCCAGGTGCAGGGCACCACCAACCAAACCCATATGGCTCTGCGTTCGCCATGGCAGCATGGGGCATCATTTATTAACCCCGAGGTTAATGTCCCACCCCCTTAATGTCCCGTTCATCTGTGACCACGCAATGTGCTTCAAGCAGGTGTATGCCCGTTTCCCAGGGAGCACCCATGATAGTTACATCCTGCAGCGCTCATAGATCCCGGCCGTCTTTGAGGAAGAGCAGCAGCTGGCGGGGTGGCTCCTCAGGGACACTGGGTGGCCCCTCGGGAGGTGTCCTAGCTCACCTGGCCCCAGTCCTGGTTAATGTGCGGGCCACAAACAACGAGGTTCATGCGTCGACACGTATGCTGGTCGTGCGGGCGTTTGGCCTGCTGAAGATGTGGTTCTGTTGCCTGGTCCGGTTGTTGGGATCCCTCCAATACAGCCCCAGATGTTGTCCAGCATCACGTTCATCTGCTGCGCTGTGTACAACCTGGCATTGAAGCAGGGAGAGCAACTGGACGGGAGGAGATGGAGCAACGCCACATCTCCTCGGATGAGGAGAATGTTGAGGAGGGCAGTGAAGGTCAAACCGCTGAAGAGAAGGAAGGACCTCGGATGAGGATTAGGGTTGCCCTCATTGCCTCTCTATTTGCAGGCGGCCAGGACAAGGGTGTGAAGAGCTCTCCCACTGTGGAGTCTGACATCAACTCACTAATTATTATTTTATTTTTTTAAATTCAGAGTACCCAATTCATTTTTTCCAATTAAGGGGCAGTTTAGCGCGGCCAATCCACCTCCCCTGCACATCTTTGGGTTGTGGGGGTGAAACCCACGCAAACACGGGGAGAATGTGCAAACTCCACACGGACAGTGACCCCGAGCCGGGATCGAACCTGGGACCTCGGCGCCGCGAGGCCGCAGTGCTAACCACTGATTCAACTCACTAATGTGGTGCCTGTGGGAGGTCATCGTGATGGTGGCTACATCCGTGGGCACGGCGCTAAAGTGCTGGGCCGTACGCTGCAGGAGAGTGATGGTGACTTGCATTGAGGACTGAGCGATGCTTCTCTCCTCCCCAGCGACAAGTCTGACTCCTGCCTGACTGAGAGCTGGACGCGTCCTGTCAATGGACGGGTTTACCAAGGGGCACAGAGACACTGGATGATAAATCTCAGTAACTTCAATCCAGTGTTAAAGTAAGCCTACTTGTGACAATAATAAAGATTATTATTATTATATGTTTGAAATGAAGTGGGTGCGGCGAATGTGGTAATAATTCACCAGTGCAGTTGTATCATGTTCTGCTGTTATGTTATGTTATTAACCCTGTGGGCTCCACCTATGGGCCATTGTGTGGCTTCACCCACAGGGGGATATGTTGGGGCGAGTACGGGCTCCACCCATGGCTCCACCCCTTTAGAGGAAGTATAAAGAGCAGCTGTCCTGCAGGCAGTTCCCAGTATTGTACCAGCCGCAGGATGATTAAAATCACGGTTTACTTCTCCGCGTGTCTTTGAGTGAATTGATGGTCGCATCAATTTAATCATCTTAAAATACGACTATGGGATCAGCCCTCAAACCTGACAGACTGGAACTCGATCCGCAGGCCACGGAGGCGAAAGAAATTTTTTCGCACTGGCTTTGATGCTTCAAGGCCTACCTCGCCGCGTCGTCCACGCCATCCGTCACTGACGGACAGAAGCTGAGCCTCCTCCACGCATGGGTGAGCCATCGCATTTCTGTCCAGCTCGACGAGGCCGCCTCCTATACAGAGGCCCTCGCGCTGCTCGAACGCCTCTACATACGGCCTGTGAACGAGGTCTATGCGCGACACGTCTTCCCCACTCACCGCCAGCGCCCCGGGGAGTCGCTAGATGACTACCTACGCGACCTCAAAGCCCTCGCGCGCAACTGTAATTACCAGGCCGTTACGGCCACTCAGCACATGGAGCTCGCCGCCCGAGACGTCTACGTGGCGGGAGTCCGGTCGAATTATGTGAGATAGCGCCTGCTCGAAAAAGGGGCCCAGGACCTGGACGACACTGTAAAGTTAGCCACCTCTCTGGAGGTTGCTTTTCAGAGCCTTACTGCGTTCCCGGTCGACCACGCGACTCCTTCGTGGACCCCCGACCAGAGACGACCCCCGGCCGCCCGCCCATCATGGGGGGCTACCCAGCTATTTTTGCGGCCAGTCTCAACACCCCCGACAGTACTGCCCGCCCCACAACGTGAACTGCAGCAGCTGCGTGCAAAAAGGACACTTCGCCAAGGTCTGCCTGGCCAGGTCTAAGAACTCTAACTCTCAGACCCGACCCTCAGACTCACAGGCCCGCAGACCCCGCAATGTGGCAGCGTGTCTGCCGACTCCGCCCCCTCACAACACGTGCGACTCATGGGGGCCGCCACCTTGGCCATCCTCCCCCACGCGGCCGGCCACGTGCAATCCATGGGGGACGCCATCTTGGACGCCATCTTCCTCACCACCCGCCACGCTCGACCAACGGGGGCCGTCATCTTGGCCTCCATCTGCTACACCACTCGACGTGTACGATCTACATGGACAGTCATCGCGGGGCCGCCCCAGCACCTCCGATCTCGCCGCCGGCTACCTGCAACTCAGCGCGGTCACCCTGGACGAGTCGCGGCCCAAGCACCTCCGGAGCTCCATGATGGCCGTCCGGGTTAACGGGCACGAGATGCCCTGCCTTTTCGACTCCGGGAGCACAGAGAGCTTCCCAATTTTTCCGACGCAACAAACCTTCTCCCTCGCCACTGGGTCGCACTCGGTGCAAATCCAAGGGTGCACTACTGCAACCCTAGCAATACAGGGCACTGAGTACTCTAATTTTAAACTATATGTGCTCCCGGACCTCTGCGCTCCTCTCCTATTGGGACTCGACTTCCAATGTAACCTCAGGCGCCTAACTCTTAAGTTCAGGGGGCCCCTACCCCCAGTCACCATATGCAGCCTCGTGACCCTAAAGGTCGACCCTCCCCCTCCCTTCGCAAACCTCACCGCCGACTGCAAGCCAGTCGCCACCAGAAGCAGGCGGTATAGCATGCAGGACAGGACGTTCATTCGGTCTGAGGTCCAGCATCTCTTGCGGGAGGGGGTCATCGAGGCCAGCAATAGCCCCTGGAGAGCTCAGGTGGTGGTCGTCAAGACCGGGGAAAAGTTCCGGATGGTAATTGATTACATTGCAAACCATTAACCGCCCATGGCTCCTCTCCTTAAGAGGAAGTACAAAGAGCAGCTGACCTGCAGGCAGTTCCCAGTATTGTACCAGCCGCAGGCAGGCACTGTTCTAAGCTGATTAAAACCACGGTTTACTTCTCCTCGTGTCTTTGAGTAAATTGATGGTCGCATCAGTGGGGTCACAGGAGATTCATACATTGTGTACAAAATGATACGGGGAAGAGATAGTGGGCACGATAAAATTGTTTCCCTTGGTGGAGAATTCTAGAACAGGGCAACATCGACTCAAGATAAGAGGCAGAAGGTGTAGAGGGGACATGAGGAAGAATGTTTTTACACAGAGGGCAGTGGGAGTCTGGAATTCGCTGCCCGAGTCGGTGGTGGAGGCAGAGACCCGAAACTGTTTTAAAAAGTACCTGAATCTGCACCTAAGTGCTGTCAGCTACAGGGCTGTGGGCCCGGCGCAGGAAGGTGGGATTAGAAAAGGGAACCTGGGCGTCCTCGGGCTGGCATGGACAAGATGGGCTGAAGGCCCTCCTTCAGTGCTGTAGCTTTTCCATGGTTCTACCAGCATAGACCCATTGGGCTGATGGGTCAGTTCCTATGTTGAACATCCCGTGTCACTCTGCATTTAGTACCCAGCCCATCATTCTTTGATTATTGACAGTGAATTGTGATAGGCAGCCCAGCATGTGCTAGAACCAAACATATTGCATCTTTTGTCCTTAAACCCAAGTTCTGTATGCTTATGTAATTATAATATATCTGATTATATCTCCTGGCAGGGACATACGTCAGCATTGAGGTTAATAATAATATTTTTTTAATCATCTTTATTGTCACAAGTAGGCTTACACTGCAATGAAGTTACTGTGAAAAGCCCCTAGTCCCCACATTCCAGCGCCTGTTCGGGTACACTGAGGGAGAATTCAGAATGTCCAATTCACCTAACACGCACGTCTTTCATAACTAGTGGGAGGAAACCGGAGCACCCGGAGGAAACCCACGCAGACACGGGGAGAACGTGCAGACTCCGCACAGACAGTGACCCAAGCCGGGAATCAAACTTGGGACCCTGGCGCTGTGCGCCCGCAGTGCTAGCCACTGTGCTGCCGTGCTGCGTCAGTTGCTGATTAGCAACCGCCTTGCTTTAGTTTGCTTATTCACACTGCTGGAGTTTAACCGGCTAAAACCACACAGTTTGGCAACAATGAAGCCTCTGTCACTTTTTTTAAAAAATCTAGAGTACCCAATTCATTTTTTTCCAATTAAGGGGCAATTTAGCGTGTTCAATCCACCTACCCTGCACATCTTTGGGTTGTGGGGGCAAAACCCACGCAAACACGGGGAGAATGTGCAAACTCCACACGGACAGTGACCCAGGGCTGGGATTGAACCTGGGACCTCGGCGCCGTGAGGCACCAGGGCTAACCCACTGCGCCACCGTGCTGCCACAAGCCTCTGTCAGTTGACCAGCCTGACCACTTGGCTGTTTGGAGATAGACTCAGAAATGTTGTTTGTAGCTGAGTTGGATGCATGTGTGCAACTGGGAGGAGATTAAAAGCTTACCCACTTGCAGTTAGGAAGTGTCGCCTTGTATGCATATTTGCATCAGTTGTATTTGGTTATTTACAGGTCAAAGATGAGACGTTTGACAGAGAAGAGAAAACATTTCGAAATCTGGAGAAGGCTGTGAGACTTTGTTCAAAGAATACTTCATATTACCTTCAAAACATTCAGGTAAATGTTCGAGCTGTTGGTGAGTTGATTGTTAACAATGCTTTGCCCAATGTTGTGCTCTTTATGTTGCTAAATTCAGGATAGTTGGCGTAGTGTTCACAAAGACCCCAAAATAGCTTTAACTTGAACAAAGCTATCGATTTATTAACACTACTAATTTGGATTCGACACATACTCCTAAAGAATACAGAGTTGATAATTAACATATAATCTGCACTCACAGCTAATCTCTACACCATTATAAACTATGAGCTGCTCTCACTCACACTATCTTTGCTTCAGTCTATGCTCTCGCTAACTCCTTCACTTCTCTCCCACAAGGCTTAGCACCAATGTCTTATATACTTGTAACTCTAGCTCCCTCTAGTGGCTGATCTGGACATTTCATTCGTCCTTGTAGTTCTCACATTTATGATGAAATGAAAATCGCTTATTGTCACAAGTAGGCTTCAAATGAAGTTACTGTGAAAAGCCCCTAGTCGCCACATTCCGGCGCCTGTTCGGGGAGGCTGTTCTGGGAATTGAACCGTGCTGCTGGCCTGCCTTGGTCTGCTTTCAAAGCCAGCGATTTAGCCCTGTGCTAAACAGCCCCTAATAACACCAGGGCAGCACTGTGGCACAGTGAGTTAGCCCTGCTGCCTCACGGGGCCGAGGTCCCAGGTTCGATCCCGTCTCTGGTTAACTGTCCGCGTGGAGTTTGTACATTCCCCCCGTGTTTGCATGGGTTTCGCCTCCACAACACAAAGATGTGCAGGGTAGGCTAAATTGCCCCTTAATTGGAAAAAATGAATTGGGTACACTAAATTTTTTTTTAAAATTATGATAATACTACACCCAACTTTGTGCTGGGGACTGCATCGCAGCCACTTTTGGAGTTTATTTTATGTTTAAGCTACAGAGAACAGAACTGTTTATTTTTCTGGGGAGACATGTATCATGGCCAAAATGCTAATAACCTTTGCACTGGTAAGCTTGTCTACGATGCATAGGTTACAGGAATATTAAGAATACGTTTCTCTTATCAAATCATAGAATTTATAGTGCAGAAGGAGGCCATTCGGCCCATCGAGTCTACACCAGCCCTTGAAAAGAGCACCCTACTTAAGCCCACACCTCCACCCTATCCCTGTAACCCAGTAACTCAGTAACCCCACCTAACCATTTTTGGACACTAAGGGGCAGTTTATAAGACCATAAGACACAGGAGCAGAATTAGGCCACTCGGCCCATCGAGTCTGCTCCGCCATTCAATCATGGCTGATATTTTTCTCATCCCCATTCTCCTGCCTTCTCCCCATAACCCCTGAGCCCCTTATTAATCAAGAACCTATCTATCTCTGTCTTAAAGACACTCAGTGATTTGGCCTCCACAGCCTTCTGCGGCAAAGACTTCCACAGATTCACCACCCTCTGGCTGAAGAAATTCCTCCTCATCTCTGTTTTAAAGGATCGTCCCTTTAGTCTGAGATTGTGTCCTCTGCTTCTAGTTTTTCTTACAAATGGAAACATCCTCTCCACGTCCACTCTATCAAGGCCTTGCAGTATCCTGTAAGTTTCAATAAGATCCCCCCTCATCCTTCTAAACTCCAACGAGTACAGACCCAGAGTCCTCAACCGTTCCTCATACGACAAACTGTCCATTCCAGGGATAATTCTTGTGAACCTCCTCTGAACCCTTTCCAAGGCCAGCACATCCTTCCTTAGATACGGGCCCAAAACTGCTCACAATACTCCAAATGGGGTCTGACCAGAGCCTTATACAGCCTTAGAAGTATGTCCCTGGTCTTGTATTCTAACGCTCTTGACATAAATGCTAACATTGCATTTGCCTTCTTAACTGCCAACTGAACCTGCACGTTAACCTTAAGAGAAACGTGAACAAGGACCCCCAAGTCCCTTTGTGCTTCTGCTTTCCGAAGCATTTCCCCATTTAGAAAATAGTCTATGCCTAAATTCCTCCTTCCACAATGCATAACCTCACATTTCTCCACATTGTATTTCATTTGCCACTTCAATGCCCACTCTCCTAGCCTGTCCAAATCCTTCTGCAGCCCCCTTGCTTCCTCAATACTATCCGTCCCTCTACAGATCTTTGTATCATCTGCAAACTTAGCAACAGTGCCTTCAGTTCCTCTTCCAGATCAATGAACTTTCATAGAAAATGTCCCAGTTATTGGATCTCGGGAAAGCTTTGTCTCAATATGCTCAGGGTGCCGATTTGATCAGTGTGCAGAGATGTATGAAATATACATATAGCAATATACAAACATACAAAATAGGAACAGGAGTCTGCCATGTGGCCCCTCGAGCCATCATTCGGGCACTCGAGTCGCTCCACCATTCAATAAGTTGATGGCTAATCTGTTCGAATCCCACATTCCCATCTACCCCGATAACTTTTGATCCCCTTACCCAAGAAGAATATATCTACCTCCGCCCTAAAGTTACTCAATGACTCCACGTTCAGGACCTTCTGAGGCAGCTCCTAAGTCGCATAACCCTCTGAGAGGAAATAAATTCTCTGTCATAAGGGGGTGACTCCTCATTTTAAAACAGCGTCCCTGATTCTGGATTCACCCTGAAGAGGGAACATCATTGAAACTCAATGAAGTATTTTTGAAGCCAAGTCACAGATATAATGTAAGAAACACGGCAGCAATTTGCATACAGCAGGATCCCACAAAGAGCATGTGGGATTACCAGATAATCTGTTTTACTATTTTGATTCAACTGATAAATATTTGCCCAGGACTCCACGGACAAGTTTGAAATAGTGTCATGGGACCTTTTGCAACCAGTGAAGAGTGCAGACAGAGCCCCGGTTTAATGTCTCAGCTGAATAGTTCCTCTCTGACAGTGCAGCACTCCCTGTGATTAGTACAAGGACCCCAACGATTCACAATATATATTAATGATTTAGACGAGGGAACAAAATGAATTTGCAGATGACACAAAGTTGTGTGGGAGGGTGAGCTGTGAGGAGGAAGCAGAGATACTTCAGTGTGATTTGGACAAGTTGGGTGAGTGGACAAATGAATGGCAGATCAGTGTAATTTGGATAAATGTGAGGATATCCACTTTGGTAGCCAAAACGAGAAGGAAACTATTATCTGAATGGCCATAAATTAGGAGAGGGGAAAGTGCAACGAAACCTGGGTGTCCCCGTACACCAGTCGCTGAAGGTAAGCATGCAGGTGCAGCAGGCGGTAAAGAAGGTTAATGGTATGTTGGCCTTCATTTCGAGAGGTTGCGAGTACAGGAGCAGGGCCTTGGTGAGGCCACACCTGGAATATTGTGTGCAGTTTTAGTCTCCTTGGGCGGGATTTAACTAAATGGGAACAAATGGGGACGTGTTTAATCGCATGTTTCCCGGACGGCGCTCACAGCATCCCCCAAACACCCACGTCGGCCCGATCGCCACCACATAAAAACTGCCAGCTTGGCACCCTGGCTGTGCCCCTGACAGCTGGGCACCTCGGCATTGCCAGACTGGCACCTGGTGGCACTGCCAGGGTGCCTGTGTGACACCAGCAGTGCCAGGGTGCCACCCTTCCCAAAGGGCCTGCACCTGTTGGCCTCCAATCCCCTGGGAGACCCCCACGAGGGCCGTTCCATCTGGTCCTCAATACTGGAGACCAGTACAGAACGGCACTCACCCGAGGTCTCCAAGGCAAAGGGGATAGATCCCAATGCCCCGGGTACCTCAGGAAACTGCATATTAAAGTCACCATCTGTCTCGCTCTAATATGCAGATTTGCCAAAAAGTGATCCCGTATACAAAGGATTTACATTGCAATGTCTCGTGAGATCGCGTTAGATCTCGCACGGTATTGCGAGCCAGGCAGATCCCAGGAGTGAGGTCTCCCAGCTTCTATCGGCCATGCTGCGCGCGGCAAGCTGCTTTTCGACCATTTCATCAGGAAGGATGTTCTCGCTCTCGAGGGAGAGCAGCGAAGGTTTACCAGACTGATTCCTGGGATGGTGGGATTGACGCACAAGGACAGATTGAATCGGCTGGGATTGTATTCGCTGGAGTTCAGAAGGATGAGGGAGGGATCTCACAGAAACCGATAAAATTATTTTTTTTTAAAGATTTTCTTTTCACATTTATTAATTTTTAAAGATTTTTTTTCCAATTAAGAGGCAATTTAGCGTGGCCAATTCATCTACCCCTTCAGTATGCCCTGCAGCCATTCAGTGACATATCTGGCCATGACACCAGGAAGGCAACATACCATCCTGGAGTTTCTTTTGTGGCCACAGAAATGCCTGTCAGTTCCCCTCACAATTGAATCTCTATAACCCAGACATTCTTCCTCCTCCCTCGTGTGCAGGAGGCCCACCCATGGTGTCATGAAGTTGGCTGCCACTGCTTTCCCCGACACAGTTATCTCCCCCGACAGTATCCAAATCTGGGGGAGATGACTCTGTAGGTGAAGGCAGTGGCAGCCACTGGGGGTGGCCATGAGGGACTCCTGCACTACCTGCCTTCCTCTACTCTGCCTGGTAGTCACCCCTGCCCTTACTGCATGTTCAGCCTTCACCTGTGGGTGTGACCACCTCACTGAAAGTGCTATTCACGACTTGCTCAGCATCATGGATGCTACACAGTGAATCATAGGATAACTGGGCAAAAAGAGGCCATTCGGCCAATCGTGTCTGCGCTGACCCTCTGAAAGAGCACCCCACCCAGGCCCAATCCCCGCCCCACCCCTGTAACCGCCCCTCAGTGGCCCCAACCTCAGCTCCAGCTTCGACATGCGGTTAGCCAGTAGCTGAAGTTGGACACACTTTCTGCACACGTGGTCACCAGGGACAACTGAAGTTTCCATGATTTCCCACATAGCACAGGAGGAGCATATCACGGGTGTGAGCTCGCCTGCTGTGACTCCCCTGAAGCTGCTTGTTTACTCCATGTTTTAACAAAAAAATATTCTTGTATAAGAATACTGTCAACTTACCTCCCTTGCGCTAAATTACTTGCCCTTCCTCTACTTTGCTCACTTACATTACTTTATTATAATGACCCTGACTTTCATTTATTTGTGTTATATCTCAGTTAATTCCTACTTCCCAAAAAAATGCACTTTCAAAATTTCCGACTGCATTACTGGGACGCTGACTGCGAGGACTCCGTTTCCAGAGGAAAGTGCGCCAGTGAGGTTTAGGGAGGAAATTCCAAAGCTTGTGGCCTAACATCTGAGATATAATGGGCGGGATTCTCCGATTGCTGGTGGTGAAATGGCACTCGGCGCTCGGCCAGAGAATCCGTTTTTGCGGCGGAACCGGTGGCGGCGCCGTTTTTCCGACGCTCCGTCCCCTCAAAAACACGGTACTCAAGGGGTATGCTGCACGGTGGTGGGACGGCCCTCCCCCGATGCTCCGCCCCCGATGGGCCGACTTCCCGGTGGCGTGGGACGCGCGTGGTCTCAACCTTCGTGAATCTGGCGTGGAGCATGGGCAGCCACGGACCCGGCAATTCTCCGTATCTGCAGGTAAAGCCGGGGGCTTGACGTGGCGCGGCTGCTCGCCCCCCCCCCCCCCCCACCCCCCCACCCCCACCGGAGCGGAGCATTGGTGCGGGGGCGCCGCCGACTTTTTGGTCGTAGGACCAGATGCTTCCTCCAGACATGGCCGTGAAATCAGAGAATCCAGCCCATGGAATCCCCCACCCACAAACTTCATCTCCTTCAAGTCATTTTGAACGCGAGGATAATTATTGTGTTTTGCACTTGTCACCGGTCGATTATTGTCTTGTTCAGGACGGTATGTTATTAGCGGTCCAAAACGTCCACGGCCTTCAAAGAACTTTACAGGATTGTGACCACGGCAACGCTGACTCCCTCCAGGAATTAAAGAACTATCAAAATTCCTTTGAAAGTTTTGTAAGTACTCTACATGATGATATAACCCCCTTCACGTTTGCATTGTCAACTCCTCCAGTGTTGCGTTGGGATCTCTAATAGTAACTAAAGATTAATCTCCTAGACAGCGCTGGGAGCAAAACCCGGGAGAAAATTCCAAGGGGCTGGGTAAAAAAATGTGGGTTTTTTTTTCATAATTTGATTTAAACGTTCCGTTTTGTACGGTTGTCACATTATTGCGGGTGGGGAAAATGTCTTTGGGTGCACAGATTGGAGGTCGGGGGTCACGTGATAAAAGCACGTGGAATAACCCAAAGGCAGTTGACAACCCTGTGCCTGTGTGGATTGTCTCTCTGACCACCTTGTCACTGCTTTCGAACCAACCCCCTTTGGGAGAATGTCTGCTATTTTTCATGGATGGTTACATTCATCTGGGTGACCAGGTCAAGGTGGAAGAAGATGTCCAATCAATTCAGTGTCAATAGTAACACAAATCAGATCGGTAACAGAGCAACTTCTGATTATTCCGGGGAGGCAGTGGTATTGTCACTGAAAAAGAAAATGACACTCCCTCTGTCAGCCATGACCGAATTGATTGCAGGAACGGGCTTGAGGGGCTGAATGCTGTTTCTCCTCTACCTACTCCTGCATAAGCAGAGCACTTTGCACTCCCAGGGAACGTGTACAGTCTCCAATTTGGAGAGAGTTTTATCCAACTTGTGGTACAAAGAGAATATTTCAGCCTTTAAAAGGTAATGATAGGTATCGAATCCCACAGTGCAGAAGGAGGCCATTCGGCCCATCGAGTGTACACCGATCCTTTGAAAGAGCACCCTATTTACGCCCACTGCCCCCCCCACCCCCTATCCCTGTAACCCCACAACCCCACCTAAGCTGAACACCAAGGGACAATTTAGCACGGCCAATCCACCTAACCTGCACATCTTTGGACTGAGGGAGGAAACCGGAGCACCCGGAGGAAACCCACGCAGACGCGGGGTGAAAGTGCAAACTCCACACAGTCACCCGGAATTGAAGTCGGGTCCCTGGAACTGTGAGGCAGCAGTGCTAACCACTGTGCCACCGTGCCATCTCTGGAGAATCCTGAATATTTTAAAAAATGTAACATAGCCAATTCTCCATCTTTTGGGTTGTGGGGGGTGAAACCCACACACACACACAGGGAGAATGTACAAACTCCACACGGACAGTGACCCGCGGCAGGGATCAAACCCGGGCCCTCGGCGCCGTGAGGCAGCAGTGCTAACCACCGCGGCACCGTGCGGCCCCCCGGGGAATCCTGAATGAAGGCTGAATTGTAACATGTGGAGTAATTGCATAAGCTGCAAAAGGGAGGAGTGGATGAGCTTGCTGTGTTTGAGTTGATTGATTTGATTTATTGCCATGTGTACCGAGGGACAGTGAGAAGTATTGTTCTGCGTACAGTCCAGATAGATTGTTCCAGACATGAAAGACATACGCTAAATACACAATGTAAATACATAGACATAGACATTGGGTGAAGCATACAGGAGTGTAGCACTACTCAGTAGAGAAGATGTGTGGAGAGATCAGTTCAGTCCATAAGAGGGTCATTTAGGAATCTGGTAACAGCGGGGAAGAAGCTGTTTTTGAGTCTGTTAGTGCGTGTTCCCAGACCTTTGTATCTTCTGGAAGAAGTTGGAAGGGGGAATTAAAAACTATTTAAATACCATGACAACACGAGCAAGTCAGAGGCTGGGAATCCTGCGATGAATAACGCACACGTTGATTCCCCCAAGTCCACCATCTACTAGGTCAGGAGTGTGAACATAGAACATACAGTGCAGAAGGAGGCCATTCGGCCCATCGAGCCTGCACTGACCCACTTAAGCCCTCACTTCCACCCTATCCCCATAACCCAATAACCCCTCCTAACCTTTTTGGACACTAAGGGCAATTTAGCATAGCCAATCCATCTAACCTGCACGTCTTTGGACTGTGGGAGGAAACCGGAGCTCCCAGAGGAAACCCACGCAGACGCGGGGAGAACGTGCAGACTCCGCACAGACAGTGACCCAGTGGGGAATCGAACCTGGGACCCTGGTGCTGTGAAGCCACAGTGCTAACCACCATGCTACCTTGCTGTGATGGAATACTCTCCACTTGCCTGGATGAGTGCAGCTCCAACAAACTCAAGAAGCTCGACACCATCCAGGACAAAGCAGCCCCGCTTGATTGGCAACCCTTCCAACATCTTAAACATTCGCTCCCTCCACCACCGACAAACAGTATCAGCCGTGTGTACCATCTACAAGATGCACTGCAGGAACTCACCAAGGTTCCTTCGACAGCACCTTCCAAACCCACAACCACTACCATCTAGAAGGACAAGGGCAGCAGGCACCTGGGAACCCCACCACCTGGAGGTTCCCCTCCAAGTCACTCACCACCCTGACTTGGAAATATATCGCCGTTCCTTCACTGTCTCTGGGGCAACATCCTGGAACTCACTCCCTAACAGCACAGTGGGTGTACCGACACCTCAGGGACTGCAGTGGTTCAAGAAGGCAGCTCACCACCATTGTCTCAGTGGCAACTAGGGATGGGCAATAAATGTTGGCCTTGTCAATGTCACCCTCATGTCTAAAATGAATTTTTAAAAATTCTAAAAGAGGAAATAAATTCAACTTTTATGAGTTATTCCACCTTGTCCCTAGTGGACCCAAAGACTCCGTGCAGGGCAATTGGGAAAGATTCCTGCTTCTCCTAATCCCTCCAACGATCCCATAGTGAAGTGACATTTTTAAACTTACCTTCCCCTTGTCTAGACATTCAGCTCTCTGTCTTTCAGACAGTAAACTGCGCCACAGGAGCTTCATGGGACTGAGTGCAAAACTGAGCCACATAAAGGGACATTAGGTCATTGCAAAGAGTTAGGTTTTAAGATGTGTTCTGAAGAAGGACAGAGACAAAGAAATGGAGAGGTTTAGGAAAAGAATCCCAGAGATTAGGGCCAGGGAGCAAAAGGCACACGCAACTGGTGGAGCGATGGGAATCGTGAGGTATATAAGTGGCGGTAACTGGAAGAAAGCAGCGATTTCAAAGGATTATTGGACTGGAGGAGGTTACAGAGAGAGGGACAGGTGTAGGGGCTGGAGGAGGTCACAGAGATAGGGAGGGGAATAGGGGCTGGAGGAGGTTACAGAGAAAGGGAGGGGTATAGGGGCTGGAGGAGGTTACAGAGATAGGGAGGGGTGTAGGGGCTGGAGGAGGTTACAGAGATAGGGAGGGGTATAGGGGCTGGAGGAGGTTACAGAGAAAGGGAGGATTGTTAGGCTGGAGAAGGTTACAGAGATAGGAAGGGTTGTAGGGCTGGAGGTGGTTACAGAGATAGGGAGAGTTGTAGGGCTGGAGGAGGTTACATAGATACGGAGGGGTGTAGGGGCTGGGGTAAATTACAGAGATAGGAGGATTGTAGGGGCTGGAGGAGATTACAGAGATGGGGATGGTTGTGGGGCCTGAAGGAGGTTACAGAGATGGGGAGGGTTGTAGGGCCTGAAGGAGGTTACAGAGATAGGGAGGGTGTAGGGGCTGGAGGAGGTTCCAGAGATGGGGAGGATTGTAGGATCTGGAGGAGATTACAGAGATAGAGAGAGTAGTAGGGCCTGATGGAGATGACAGAGATAGGGAGGGCTGTCAGGGCTGGAAGAGGTTGCAGAAATGGGGAGGGTTGTCAGGGCTGGAGGAGGTTCCAGAGATGGGGAGGGTTGTAGGGGCTAGAGGAGGTTCCAGAGATAGGGAGTATAAAGGGGCTGGAGGAGGTTCCAGAGATAGGGAGGGATGAGGCTTTTAACACAAAGAAGACATTTTAAATGTGAGATGTTCCCAGACTGGGACAGGGTGGGTCAGAATCTGTCTGGGCCGATGTTGAGGCAAACACCCTTTCTGCCATTTTCTCTGTTCATTTCAGAAAGACCATTTGGAAAGGCTGGTTGTGATGCCGCTGGCCACGTTACAGGTCCTATTTTCAGCCCCTCAGAAGCTGATACAGAAACGCTACGACAAGCTGCTTGATTATGTCAGTTGCCTCAAGCAGTCGGAGAGTGTGAGGGACAAACGGGCGGCGGAGGAACTGAACGAGGCAAAGAAAGACTACGAAGCGCTCAATGGCCAGTTGGTGGAGGAGCTTCAGGCATTTAACAAAGCGGCAAAGAAAATTCTAACTAACTGCATCTTCTGCTTTATGGCGGTCTTCAGCGACCTCATGACCTCAGCATTAAAGGCCTCTCCAGCTGTAAAGAACATCCTGGTGAGTTTTCACCTGTGGGGAGGAGGATTGGTTTAAATAATCCACCCTGAAACCATTTGATTAAAAATGTACTGTTTGAAAATCTCTCGTTCCATTGACAAGCCAACATGTTTCTCTGTGTACGATGTACTGGTGTTGCAGGCAGTCCAGAGAAGGTTAACTCGGCTGATCCTGGGTAGGGAGGGATTCTCTATGAGGAGAGGTTAAGTAGGTTGGGACTGTGCTCATTGGAGTTTAGAAGAATGAGAGGCGACCTTATTGAGACATATAGGGCGCTATTCTCCCCCCCCCCCACTCCGGGTGGGAGAATCGCCGGGGCGCCGCGCGAATCGCGCTACGCTGCCCCGACCCCCGCACGCGATTTACCCCCCGGAAACCAGCAGCGCGCGATTCGCACCGGGCCGCTCGGAGAACCGGCGAGTGGCAATTCTCCGGCCGCTACGACACGAAAGGTTCCCGCCGGCGCCGTCCACCTCTGGTCGCTGCCGGCGGGAACTCTGCGGGAACGCTGGGGGGGTGGCCTGTGGGGGAGGGAGGGGGGCTCCTTCACCGGGGTGGCCTTCGATAGGGTCTGGCCCGCGATTGGGGCCCACCGATCGGCGGGCCGGCCTCCTTCCGCGCGCGGCCGCAGAACACCGGCCCCATGTTGGTGAGGGGCCGGCGTGCGTAAGACGTTCCCCGCGCATGCGCAGGATTGGGCTGCCCCAACTGCGCATGCGCGGGTTGGCGAGGCGCCCATTTGGCACCGCGTAAGGACACTGGAGCGGCGTGAACCTCTCCAGCGCGTGGCCGGGCCCTGATCGCGCCGTCGTGAAACGCTGATAGGATTCTCAGGGGGTTTGACAGGGTCGATGCTGAGAGGTTGTTTCCTCGTGTGGGAGGGTCTGGGACCAGAGGTCATAATCTCAGAGTGAGGAGGGTCACCCATTTAAGCGATGAGGAGGAATTTCTTCTCTCCAGAGGGTGGTGAATCTGTGGAATTCTTTACCGCAGACAGCTGTCGAGACTGGGTCATTCAGTATGTTCAAGGCCGAGACGGACAGATTTTTAATCAGTGAGGGAATCGAGGATGATGGGGACAAGGCGTGAAAGTGGAGTTGAGGATTATCACATCAGATCAGTCATGATCTCATTCAATGGCGGAGCAGTCTCGATGGGCCGAATGGCCTACTTCTGCTCCTGCACCTTACTGTCGTACATTTCACTTTCCTTTCTTATGATCTCGCTGAAGTGTTCAAGACAATCAAAAAGATTCAGTAGAGGAGAAAATGTGTATCCTCTGGTGTGGGGAGCAGATTTGGATTCCGATTTGTTGTCACGTGTACCGAGGGACAGTGAGAAGCATTGTTCTGCGTACAGTCCAGACAGATCGTGTTGTCACGTGTACCGAGGTACAGTGAGAAGCATTGTTCTGCGTACAGTCCAGACAGATCGTATTGTCACCTGTACCGAGGTACAGTGAGAAGCATTGTTCTGCGTACAGTCCAGACAGATCGCTCCTTACATGAAAAAAACACAGGGCATACAATAGATACACAACGTAAATCCATAGACACAGGGATATGGTGAAGAGTCTCTCTAGAACGAGGAGACAGCACCATCAGAGTTAGACCGTTAGGTAACACTTCTTAACACCAAGTTTACTGATTTTAGTTCCCACAGCCTTACACTATATATAAGGTGCTAAAAAAAGGTTATCACAGCCCTTAATAGAGAGATTTTAAGTGCAGGTACCTACGTGCGCTATGTCATATTCTGTGACCACACAAACACTTTAATATCTGCAGTTCACATCTTGTTAACACCCACTGAGCCTGTATTACTTTTGACAGGCCCGCCATCCATTACTGCACACTAGGTGGCAGTGTTAGCACAATCATCAGCTCACATTCGGCGTCCAAAGCCATTGTCACAAAATCACCAAACACAGCAGGAGGCCATTCGTGCCACCGGTCCCGTGCAGGCTCTTCGGAAACTGTCCAATTTGTCTCACTAATCCCTGATCTTTCCCCACAATCCGAAGCATTGTTTTTTTTCCCCCTCCGTGCAATTCCCGTTTGAAAGTTCGATTGAATCAGCTCCCGCCGGCCTTTCAGGCAGCGCCTCCCAGATCGCGACACCTCGCCGCGTAAAACAACACTATCTCCATCGTGTCGCCGGTCCGGTTGCCTGCCACCTGCCCCGCCCTCACCCCCTGTCCAGAAAGCAACAAGAGGAACATTTGGAGCCTTCAACTCCTTGTCAGCATCTGACTCCTGCTTCTTAAATCGTTGAGGATATCCACTACTTTCATTCCCCAAGAATGAGATGACTCAGAGAGTCCAGGGTCAGCGCTGCTTGCAATGTGGGTCGCAACAGAGAGAGTTACATTGCAGCATCAGAGGGAGCTGTTGATCCCTTTGGTTTGAGCTGCTTCCGCTGTAGAGTTTGCGGTTTTGAGCCTTTTCAGGGTTTCACGGTTCCAGCCGCCTTCTCGATGAACGGTTTTCTATTTGCACGAGGAGACGGATTTATCACAATTGACAAAGGGACCACCGAGGAAATGTGGAGGCTTTTTTCTAATATAACGCGGGCGCTGCGATCTGGAACGCACCGCGGAAAAGACGATGGATTGAATAGTAACCTCCAAATGGGAATTGGGAAAATACTTGGAAACAAGGTTACAGGGAAAAGGCGACAGGAATGGGACTAATCGAATAGTTCTTTCAAAGGGCAAGGGCTAGCATAATGGGCTGATTGGCCCCCTTGGGTGCCTTTTATTTTAAATTTCTTCTTTCGTGGGATGTGGGTGTCGCTGGAAAGGCCAGCATTTGTTGCCCAGTTGTCCCTTGGACTGAGTGGCTCGCTCGGCCATTAAGAGTCAACCCAGTTATTAAGAACAAAGGACAAAGAAAATTACAGCACAGGAACAGGCCCTTCGGCCCTCGCAGCCTGCGCCGGTCCAGATCCTTTATCTAAACCTGTCGCCTATTTTCCAAGGATCTACTTCCCTCTGTTCCCCGCCCGTTCATATATCTGTCTAGATGCATCTTAAATGATGCTATTGTGCCCGCCTCTACCACCTCCGCTGGCAAAGCGTTCCAGGCACCCACCACCCTCTGCGTAAAAAACTTTCCACGCACATCTCCCTTAAACTTTCCCCCTCTCACCTTGAAATCGTGACCCCCTTGTAATTGACACCCCCACTCTTGGAAAAAGCTTGTTGCTATCCACCCTGTCCATACCTCTCATAATTTTGTAGACCTCAATCAGGTCCCCCCCTCAACGGCCGTCTTTCCAACGAAAACAATCCTAATCTACTAGTTGAATTCCAACAGCTACCGCAGTGGGATTTGAACCCAGGCCGGGGCCTCCGGATTACTCGCCCAGTGACAATTGCACTGCGCCACCATCGCCCCACACTTTGATCAATGCTGCGGATTCATCCCCACTTTTGTTGTCTCGTTTTAGGTTCCTCCGGCAGCCAGCGTTCGGGTCAGGCAAAAGCAAGCCATCGAGGAAATTCACAGCCTGTCGTTTGGTAAAGAATTCGGGTCTCATCGAACGATTGAAAGGAGGGCCAGTTTAGAGGAACGGTTGAAGAAAAGGTTGCCTGCCCCCACGGTTAGTAACCAGTGTCCCAATTCATCAAGATGCACAACCAACATTTTTATAAACACCAAGGGACAGTCTAAAATGCCTTCCGTACCGGCTGGTATTTCCAACTCTCGGTGATTGGATGATGCCGACTATCTTCAGAAAATAAAAGCAAATTGCTGCGGAATCTGAAACAAAAACAGAAAACGCTGGACAGTCCCAGCAGGTCTGACAGCGTCTGTGGAGAGAGACGGGAGCGAACGTTTCCAGTCTTTGTCAGAGCTTGGAGAGAACTGGAAATGGGGTGAGATTTACACTGTTGTGGGCGAGGGGTGGGGTGGAGCAGTGGAGCTGGACAGGGGGCCAGTGATAGGTGGAGGTTGACAAAGATGTTGTGGACAGAAAGACAAGTTAACAGGAAGAAAACAGAGTCCGGTTTTGGACGCAGTTAGCGTGGTGAATCTCTGTGCCTACAGCGCCAAGAATGATTCCGCTGTCAAACTGGACCTTTTTTCTGGCGTTCACACTTACCTCCAGCTCAGCTGGTCAGTACAGGAGATCGGGGCTCCATTTTTAAATGCAGCCCCAGTCTCTCAACTGCCCCCCCCCCCCCCCCCACCTCCACCCCACCGCAGCCTCCGGACCCACCCAACGCCCCAACTTACAATTTGTGGGGTCCTTGAGCCCCCCCACACCGCACCTCATAAGGGCAGGGCTCACCCAGGCCCAATCCCTGGCATGGACAATCTGCCGACCCTGGGCACCTTGACACTGACAGCCTGGCACCCTGGGCAGTGCCATTGCCAGCCTGGCAGTGCCTGGGTGGCACTGCCAGAGTGCCCAGTTGACAGTGCCAAGGTGCCCGGGTAGCAGCAGGAGTGCCAGGCTACCATCCTGCCCAGAGCCCGACCACTCTGATGAGCCGGGAGACCACCCCCCCCCCCGCCTCAGGTGCCAAGAATAGTTATTTCTTGGAGTCGGCAATTTAGCCTCTCGAGCCCGCTCCACCGTTCAGGACGATCATGACTAATCCCATTCTGGCCTCAACTCCACCGTCCTGCCCGTTCTCCATAATCCTTCAACCCTTTACCAATTAAAAATCTGTCTAACTCCTCCTTAAATTTACTCACTGTCCCAGCATCCACCGCACTCTGGGGTAGCAAATTCCACAGATTCACGACCTTTGGGAGAAATAGTTTCTCCTCAAATCTGTTTTAAATTGGCTACCCCTTATCCTGAGGCTATGACCTCTCGTTCAGAAAATGAAATGAAAATCGCTTATTGTCACAAGTAGGCTTCAAATGAAGTTACTGTGAAAAGCCCCTAGTCGCCACATTCCGGCACCTGTTCGGGGAGGCTGGTACGGGAATTGAACCGTGCTGCTGGCCTGCCTTGGTCTGCTTTAAAAGCCAGCGATTTAGCCCTGTGCTAAACCAGCCCCGTTCTAGATGAGGTGACGAAGATAGTGGCACATTAAGAGATTAGAATGTGTTCATGGCAGAACCAGGGTCAGCAGTGTGTCTGAGGACAACGTAGGACAGGAAGCAGATGGCCCTGGTGGGGTGGGGGGAGACAATGGTGAGGGGGAAACGGATCGATGTGGAGAGAGTTCACAGTCTGAAGTTGTTGAAATTGTCGAACTCAATGTTCACGGTCCATACTGGAGCGGTTACCTGAGCTCCCATCGTAGACTACCTGAAGCACTATTGGTAGCCTACGATGGGAGCTCAGGTGCCTGCAGGGACCCTGAGCTCTGGAATCTCCCTCTCTAAAGCTCCCATCCTCTCCAGCTCTCTCTCCCCTGTACAAATGCTCCTTAAGACCTAGGGCAAGCTTTTGATCTCTGTTGTGTTCTGCTTCTTCACGTAGCATAAGCTGCTTCCTTGATATATACTCTGACAAAGGAAGGTTCAGACTTGGAGATAGCTTTAACACATTTATTGAACAGTTAACAATTCTCCTACTTGGGTTCGACTCTCCTGCTAATCTTACTACAGTAACTCGATCTAACTAACCAGTCTGCTCTAATCCATACGGGGGGTGTGATGCTTCCTGATCTGCCCCTGTCTCTCTGAGAGTCGCCTATGGAAAGAGGAAGAGCATGTATGCCCTGTCCTTTTATATGGGTAGCCCCCTTGTGGTAGTGTCACCTCTGGGTGTCTTGACTGCCCATTGGTCGTGTCCTATCTTACTGACCTATTGGTTGAATGTCTGTGTGTCATGATGTCTCTGGTGCTCCCTCTAGTGTTTACTTAGTTCTAGTGTATCTACATTAACCCCTTGTGTATTTACAGTGATGCATATCACCACATCCCCCCTTTTTTCGTGTTACATATTTTCTGTACAGTGTTAAAAGAAAATTGAACAAAATAGGTAGATGAGTGATGACACGTACAAATCATGATGAGTGATGATTACACAATAAGTCCAAATCATATGTATGAGTCCAAAGTTCATTAATTAATATGGTCGAGTGCTTTTCTTGTTTTGTTGGTGATGGTGGGATGTCCTTGTGAACACCGTCAGTGTCCCTGTGCTTAAGGAACCAAGAAGTGGTCAAATCACTTTGTTTTCTGATTTGGACTCTTTGTTTCTTTAGACGCTTGTGGTAGCGATGTATGTAATCTGTGTCGTCCTGCCATGGGATGTCATTGTACTGAGCTGAGCAGTAACAGTGTCCCACATTTGCAGAGTTGCACCATGTCGTACCAGCCGTAGTTCCATTGGTGTTGTTTTTGTCGTGCTTGTTGTCGACGTTGTTGCCTCTGGTACGCTTCTTGATGTTGACTTCGTTGTTGGTTTTGTTGTCATGTTTGCTGCGCTCAAGGACCACACTCTGTGGATAATACGAGTCCTTCACACAGTTACACGTGTCAGCGTGCTTTGTGGCATCTGCTGTCTCCTTGAGCGCGCCGTCACTGAGTTTGCGGCGCTCCCCGTCTGGAGTCATGTCCGGCTTACGTGAATCAGCTTTGGCTTGTCGATGCTCCCCGTCTGGAGTCTGGTCTGTTTCACCGGAGTCAGTTCTGGCTTCTTGATGCTCCCCATCCGGAGTCATTGCAGGTTCACTTGAATCTTCTGAAATTTCGTGATGCTCCCCGTCCGGAGTCAAAACATTCAGGAATGCATTTGCTTGTGGAGAGGCTCGAGCGAATGAGGTTTGAAGTAACGTGGTGTCACCGGAGTCACCAGTAGTCTCACTGTGATTGTCGAGTGCCTCTGTACATTCTAGCTGAGGTCTGTCATGTTGCACATCTGGTATGGGAAGTGGGATGCCGTCGTCACTTGTCTCACATACATTGGGTAGAGCTTCAGAGTCTTCTTCTAGTGGCTCAAACAATCTGGGTGGACTGTCATAGTCTTCTTGCTGTACACTTGAGGTTGCTAGACCTTCATGGTCTTGTTCATGCAAGGACTGCGCTCTGGAGTCTTGTGCTGCTTCCATCGTGGAGGCTGCCCACGAGCTCGCTGTGGAGGCTTGTGTCACTCTCTGTGTGGAGTCTTGCAGCGTTCCCTGTGTGGAATCGTGCATTGGTCTCGCTGTGGAGACTGTCATCGCTTTCTGTGTGAAGGCTGGGACCCTATGTGGTGCGTGGACCACTCTCTGTGCGGCAGCAGGCCGCTCTCTGTGGGCTTGTACCGCTCTCTGTCTCTTGGCGTCAGGCCGCAGCATAATCCTGCACTCACAGTCGGGATGTCATATGTGCTGGGCTGAGGAGTTCCCAATCCGAAGAACTCCTCGTCAGAGTCTTCAGTGTGCAACACCTCTAGTTGCGGTTTGGATTTGGTACTGGGGTCGCCACGTCCAATGATGAAATCTTCGTTTGAGTCGTGGTCTTCAAGGAGTGTATCATCACTTTTTGTGTCGGAGCCGTCATTGTGCTCGCCAAAGAAGAAATCAACGCCTGAGTCGTAGTCGTCAAGGACTAAATCATCTCTTTGGGCGGTGCTAACTGCTTGTTGCAGGGTTCTGCGGAGGTTACTTTCAGCTACTGGTCGAAGTTCAGGCATTGTGCTGTCGTTCCAGGTGAAAGAATGGTGTTTTACTGCTTTAATATTTTTCTTCACTGTTTTGGGACATTTCCCCTTTAAGTGGGCGTGGTCCGGGGCCTCTGACGTCATGACGCTTGTGACGTAGAGCGTCGGAATGGACTGCGCATGCGCAGATCGCTGTTCCTTTACTTGGCGCCGTTTTCGCAACTGAGCATGTGCAGCTCCTTTCTCAAGATGGCTGCCAATCAAAACTGCCGTTTTCTGCATTTGCAGGTCTACCTCCGCCTTGCGGTGAGTATTGTCGCCACTTTTACCGTTCTCTCTTGTGTGTTCCTCGCAGAATTCTTGAAACTTTTCCAGGACTGTCTGGAAATCTCTCTTGTCTTGCCCTTTGGAGTACTTGAAGGTCTCGAAGATGTCTGCTGCACTTGCACCCCCAATAGTGAGCAGAAGCTTTATTTTCTCTGCATCCGCCACGCCATCTAGGTCGGACGCTACCAGGTAGATCTCGAATCTCTGCCTGAACGCACGCCAGTTTGCACGGAGATTGCCGTGGTACCTGAGCTGCTGTGGAACCGGAATCTCGAACATCTTGCCCGGGTGTTGTTGCTGGTTGTCACGGATTTGTTGAGTCGAGCTATAGGGATTCAACAGGTCACTCCTTGGTACCATGTTGTGTTCTGCTTCTTCATGTAGCATAAGCTGCTTCCTTGATGTACACTCTGACAAAGGAAGGTTCAGACTTGGACACAGGTTTAACACATTTATTGAACAGTTAACAATTCTCCTACTTGGGTTCGACTCTCCTGCTAATCTTACTACAGTAACTCAATCTAACTAACCAGTCTGCTCTAATCCATGTGGTGGGTGTGATGCTTCCCGATCTGCCCCTGTCTCTCTGAGAGTCGGCTATGGAAAGAGGAAGAGCATGTGTGCCCTGTCCTTTTATATGGATAGCCCCCTTGTGGTAGTGTCACCTCTGGGTGTGTCTTGACTGCCCATTGGTCGTGTCCTATCTTACTGACCTATTGGTTGAATGTCTGTGTGTCATGATGTCTCTGGTGCTCCCTCTAGTGTTTATTTAGTTCTAGTGTATTTACATTAACCCCTTGTGTATTTACAGTGATGCATATCACCACAATCACCTGATGCAATATCTCCTAATGTGGTCGGGTCTCCGGTTCTATTGACAACGCTCTTGTGAAGCACGCGGGGAAGTTTAACATTGTTAAATGTGCCGGAGGAATGAAAGTTGCAGTTAATGTTTTCCTTCATCACTTTCTTCCCTGGTATTTCATCAATTAACTGATCTCAAAGGACAAAAGTTGCAGTCAGGCAGCATAACGTGACCAACAGTTCAGTATTTCTAACATGTGACTGATAGCTGCCTCCTTCTCAAGGGCATTGACTCCTTTCCTCTTCCTCTTTCACTTCAACTTTGACTTATTTTTCTGATCGAGTTATTTTTATTGGGCTTGTTTGGGAAAATATGCCCCGTCATCTGAAAGCTCAGGAACTCCCTCCCTGCGAAAAAAGCTGAGCTCACTAAAAAATCTCAGAACTGAGATGAATAAGATTTTTGTTGGATAAGGGTTTTGGAACCAAGTCGGTACACATTGCGAAAATACAGAGCAGCCATCGTCTCACTGTAAGGTGAAAGAGGCTTGAGGGGCTGAATGGTCTCCTCACGGTCTTATGAACCCCCATCACCTTGCCGAGTGGATCATTCCCAGTCTTCACAAATCCTTTTCCTGAAACATGTTCGACATATAGATTTGGCCGCTTGTATTTATGGCCAGAATGTTATGGGCCCATTGAATCTGCAGCAGCTCCCCCAAATCCTCTCCCCACCCCCCCCACCCCCACCCCCAACCCACCACAACACTGCTGCCCCCCCCCCCACCTCCCAGAGACAATGTAGGTGGGGGGGGGGGGGTCAGTAAGATTGGGTGATATCCAGACATACCATTCCCAGCATCTCTCCCCCCCCCCTCCCCCGCCCACCGTCACTGCAATTTTAATGGTGGCCAGAGAGGTACCAGGCAGCGAGCTCGCCCGTGGGTCAATTGAGAACCGTAAGTGACCAATTAGTGGCCACTTAAGGGCCTCCACCAATGTGTGCCCCCCACCCCAATAGCTGACAGTGACCAATTCCTTAAAATACAATATAAACGGCTGCCATCTCCGGTAGAACCCTTCACTTGACCCCCCCCCCCCCCCTCACGGTGTACTTGACCTTCTCAAGGTGCAAAAGCTCCATGAAGTCGCCAAGCCAGGCCAAGGCGCGTGGTGGCATCATCAGGATTCGCCTCCGAGCAACCAGCAAGGCGAAGGCCAGGACGTCTGCCCCCAACCCCGTCCGCAGCTCCGGCAGGTCCGTCCTCCCAGACGTGGCTGCTCGGAGAGCGGGCTCCAGCTCAGTGTTCAGGATTGGCGGCATGGTGCTGAAAAAGGGAAACCCAAAAGACCCACAAGCTTGGGACAGGACTGGAGTAGGTCATCCATTTTGGAAGGAATAACAGGAAGACAGAGTACTGGGCTAATGGTAAGATTCTTGGTAGTGTGGCTGAGCAGAGAGATCTCGGGAGGGCCGAAGGGCCTGTACTGCGCTGTAATGTTCTATGTGTGCGTGGTTAGCGGGCTCCTCGAATACCGCTCCCCTCAACCCCCCACAAAGAAAGGACTCATTCTGGCCGTAGTGAGGTGTTCCCTAAACACTACCTCGATCAGGCTCAACCCCGCCTCTGATGACATATCGCTCACCCTGCGGAGGGTCTCGCCCAGGGGAGGCAGTGACACAGTGGCCTTGTCACTGGACTAATAATCCAGAGACCCAGAATCCCGCCACGACAGATGGTGGAATTTGAATTTTTTTTAAAATCTGGAATTAAAAGTCTAATGGTGACCATGAATCGATTGTCGTAAAAACCCATCTGGTTCACTAATCTCCTTTCGGGAAGGATATCTATCCTCCTTACCCCGGTCTGGCCTACACGTGACTCCAGACCCACAGCAATGTGGTTGACTCTGAACTGCCCACTGGGGATGGGCAATAAATGCTGGCCCGCCCAGCCGAGCCCACATCCCATGAACAAATTAATAAAAACCTTCTCCAATATCGGCCCCCAGCTCCTCCTCCCATTTGACCTTCACCCCTTCCACCAAGACCAGATCCTCCCCTAAACTCCGTCCTGATATAGCGGATGTTCTAACATCTTGCCTGCGCAGGATAAAATGCTCTGCAGTAAGGTTGCCGGCGGTACGACCAGAAGGTCGGGAATGTCCGTCGAGCAAAATTTCGAACCTGGACGTAACTAAGTGCGTCCGAGCCCAGGAGGAGCCCGACTTTGTCCTTCGCCTCCTCCAGGCTGGCAAACCGCCCCTCCAGGGACAAATCCCTCCCTTTCTCCAGAACCTCCCTTTCCCACCCCTCAAATGTGGCATCCAACTTCGCCAGCTCGAATAGATGGTTCCTGCCAATGGGGGTGAACCTTGACGCTGACCCCAACTCTGAGTTCTTGCCGGCATGGCCTCCATATTTTCAAAGTGGAGGGAACCACCAGATTCAACAAATATTCTGCCGGAGCAAACGTCACCACTGCCCCCAAACTGGACTCTCGACACGATCCAGACTCCATCCACACCCAGGTGGACCCCGGGACTCCACTCCACACCTACACCTTCTCCCAAACATCAAGTTAGGCAGCAGCAATCCCCCCCGACTGTCTACCCCTCTGCAAGATCCCCCTCTGAATCCTCGGGGGGGTTTCCCGCTCAAATGAAACCAGATAAGCTGCTCAATCCTCCGAAAAAATGACTTGGGTAAAAATACCAAAATATGCTGAAATGAGAACAAGAATTTCAGTAAGATATTCACCTTGATGGATTGAACCTGGACCACCAAGGACAATGGGACAAAGGACAACCTTAACCTTACCCGCTGGGCTGGTAAAATTCAATTTACATAGCCGTGCCCAATCCCACGCCACTGGACCCCCAAATACCGTAAACTAGACCCTGCCAGGCGGAAAGGTAGGCACCACTACCGGACCCCCCCCCCCCCACCCACCAGACCACCCACCCCCGCCCCCCGAACGAAGTGTTGACCACAAAATATTCACTAAATTTAACTTGTATCCAGAGAAGGAGCCAAAGCTCTTCAATAAACTCATTATGTCCCCCATAACTGGCCCCAGAACCCACACACATAGCAGAGGGTCTTCCGCATACAAGGTGTGGCACCCCACCCCTCACTATCCCTCTCCACTTACTTGAAGCTCTCAGGACAATAGCCGAAGCAAACAGGAGGGGAGACATAGGACACAGCCTTCGACGTTTTACCCAGCTGGTCTCGGATGCGGCCCAAAGCCTCCTCCATGGCAGCTTTAAAAGACTCCTTCATCTGCATGAGCGGTTTCAAGACCTGTGTATTGAGTCAGCTTCCACGTGGGGTTATTCCCTGTGGCTCAGCTCAGTACAGAGATTAACAAAAACACCACAACCTGGACAAAATGGCTATTTACTCAAGCTTGTTCCGTGTACACGGAGAACGGACTGGATATCGGCCAAGACCTGTTCTGCCGAACAAAGACCAGAACACAGCACTTATACAACGTTCAAAAATCAATAGCCCACCCCAGTTGAACGCGATCCAATCCCTGAAGCTGCTACTTTTAAACTTATCCAATAGAATTGCAAGCAGTGTTTGAACTTCACCCAATAGAGTCGCAAGCAGCGCATGATTGATCCACATCCTGACAGCTGTGTACAATCCCAGCAGCCCGTGCTGACTTTGAGAAACAGAACAACAGAACCAGCACCCTGGATTGTTTCACAAAGACAAGATGCCAGAAGTAATGTCCTTTTGGTCAAGTTAGCTATCCTAAATCCCATTTGATTACTCATTACTGCTATGTCCTAAAAATACATTAAGAAGTCTCACAACACCAGGTTAAAGTCCAACAGGTTTGTTTTGATGTCACTAGCTTTTGGAGCGCTGCTCCTTCCTCAGGTGAATGAAGAGGTATGTTCCAGAAACATATATATAGACAGATTCAAAGATGCCAAACAAAGCTAGGAATGCGAGCATTAGCAGGTGATTAAATCTTTACAGATCCAGAGTTGGGGTAACCCCAGGTTAAAGAGGTGTGAATTGTGTCAAGCCAGGACAGTTGGTAGGATTTTGCAGGCCAGATGGTGGGGGATGAATGTAATGTGACATGAATCCCAGGTCCCGGTTGAGGCCGCACTCATGTGTGCGGAACTTTGCTATAAGCTTCTGCTCGGCGATTCTGCGTTGTTGCGCGGCCTGAAGGCCGCCTTGGAGAACGCTTACCCGGAGATCAGAGGCTGAATGCCCTTGACTGCTGAAGTGTTCCCCGACTGGAAGGGAACATTCCTGCCTGGTGATTGTCGCGCGATGTCCGTTCATTCGTTGTCGCAGCGTCTGCATGGTCTCGCCAATGTACCACGCTTCGGGACATCCTTTCCTGCAGCGTATGAGGTAGACAACATTGGCCGAGTCGCACGAGTATGTACCGCGCACCCGGTGGGTGGTATTCTCACGTGTAATGGTTGTATCCATGTCGATGATCTGGCACGTCTTGCAGAGATTGCCATGACAGGGTTGTGTGGTGTCGTGGTCACTGTTCTGAAGGCTGGGTAGTTTGCTGCAAACAATGGTTTGTTTGAGGTTGCGCGGTTGTTTGAAGGCAAGTAGTGGGGGTGTGGGATGACCTTGGCAAGATGTTCATCGTCATCAATGACGTGTTGAAGGCTGTGAAGAAGATGACGTAGTTTCTCCGCTCCGGGGAAGTACTGGACGACGAAGGGTATTCTGTCGGTTGTGTCCCATGTTTGTCTTCTGAGGAGGGTCGGTGCGGTTTTTTGCTGTGGCGCGTTGGAACTGTCAATCGATGAGTAGAGCGCCATATCCTGTTCGTACGAGGTCATCTTTCAACGTCTGTAGATGTCTGTTACGCTCATCCTCGTCTGAGCAGATCCTGTGTATACGGAGAGCTTGTCCATAGGGGATGGCTTCTTTAATGTGTTTAGGGTGGAAGCTGGAGAAGTGGAGCATCGTGAGGTTATCCGTGGGCTTGCGGTAAAGCGAAGTGCTGAGGTGACCGTCCTTGATGGAGACGAGTGTGTCCAAGAATGCAACTGATTTTGGAGAGTAGTCCATGGTGAGTCTGATGGTTGGATGGAACTTATTGATGTCATTGTGTAGTCGTTTCAGTGATTCTTCGCCGTGGGTCCAAAGGAAAAAAATGTCATCAATGTATCTGGTTTATAACGTCGGTTGAAGGTCCTATGCGGTGAGTAGGTCTTGTTCAAACTTGTGCATGAAGATGTTGGCGTATTGGGGTGCGAATTTGGTCCCCATGGCTATTCCGTGCGTCTGGATGAAGAACTTGTTGTCGAAGGTGAAGACGTTGTGATCCAGAATGAAGCGGATGAGTTGCAGAATTGCATCTGGAGATTGGCAGTTGTCAGTGTTGAGTACTGAGGCTGTTGCAGCAATGCCGTCGGCATGGGGGATGCTGGTACAGAGTGTCGCTTCATTCTGGATCACAAATTTAACTTGTATCCAGAGAAGGAGCCAAAGTTTTTCAATAAACTCATTATGTCCCCCATAACTGGCCCCAGAACCCACACACATAGCAGAGGGTCTTCCGCATACAAGGACACCCTGGTGTTGCACCCCACCCCTAACTATCCCTCTCCACTTACTTGAAGCCCTCAGGGCAATAGCCGAAGCAAACAGGAGGGGAGACATAGGACACAGCCTTCGACGTTTTACCCAGCTGGTCTCGGATGCGGCCCAAAGCCTCCTCCATGGCAGCTTTAAAAGACTCCTTCATCTGCATGAGCGGTTTCAAGACCTGTGTATTGAGTCAGCTTCCACGTGGGGTTATTCCCTGTGGCTCAGCTCAGTGCAGAGATGAACAAAAACACCACAACCTGGACAAAATGGCTATTTACTCAAGCTTGTTCCGTGTACACGGAGAACAGACTGGATATCGGCCAAGACCTGTTCTGCCGAACAAAGACCAGAACACAGTACTTATACAACGTTCAAAAATCAATAGCCCACCCCAGTTGAACGCGATCCAATCCCTGAAGCTGCTACTTTTAAACTTATCCAATAGAATTGCAAGCAGTGTTTAAACTTCACCCAATAGAGTCGCAAGCAGCGCATGATTGATCCACATCCTGACAGCTGTGTACAATCCCAGCACCCCGTGCTGACTGTGAGAAACAGAACAACAGAACCAGCACCCTGAATTGTTTGACAAAGACATGCCAGAAGTAATGTCCTTTTGGTCAAGTTAGCTATCCTAAATCCCATTTGATTACTCATTACTGCCATGTCCTAAAAATACATGTTTAATGGTTAATAATGATTACTCAGTCCTATAATTTATCACAATCCTTAATAAATAACTTATGTAAAACTACTCTAGTGGCATGCTAACGATTCAGTTTTAAGAGGTATCATCACTGAACCCCCCCCCCCCTTCATCATCTCTTTGCCTTGCCACGTCTGTCCGTCTGCTTCCCAAACCTTTCTAGTTCTTGCACCATAACCACAACTAGTGTGTCCATCGTGATGGGTGCGGCCACCTTTTCCCTCAGATTCCCTCAGGCTATCAGACTGGGGCTTTTCCGTCGAGACTTTCGACATAATTCCGTCGAATAACCGTTCCCTTGTTCGGCCAGCTGGGTTTGAGCAAAAACTCCCCCGAAAAATGGGCAAAATGGATGAAAAAAGACGGGAGCCACCTTTTGTGCGACTTGCTCTGGCGTGACATCACGGGAAGTCTCCGCAAGTCCCTTTCTGATTTCACAAGTTTGCTGCGCTGTAATATTTACAGTCATCTTTCCTGTAGATTGTGCGTAACTTTCAGGCAGAAGTGCTTGAAACAGTACATCCACCCCCCCCCCCCCAGCTTCCTATCAATCCCATCGGGGGAGACTCATATGCACGTCATCATACTAACCCTACACTTTTACAAGAAAGTCCAGACAGTGTTGCTGACTCTTCCCTTCTGAATGGCTCCATCCTTTATCCTTTTGTATTTATTGAAATTCCGTTTCCTTTGATCTCAGGCACAACTCGCTCAATCGCCTTTGAGAAAACTGTCTTCAAGAAATCGCTATATTTTTCATCCTCAGTAACTCCCTCTCTGAAACCAGTCTGTCCAAGTACATAGAACATACAGGGCAGAAAGAGGCCATTCGGCCCATCGAGTCTGCACCGATTCACCTCGGCCCTCACTTCCACCCTATCCCCTAACCCAACAACCCCTCCTAACCTTTTTGGTTACTAAGGGCAATTTATCGTGGCCAATCCGCCTAACCTGCACATCTTTGGACTGTGGGAGGAAACCGGAGCACCCGGAGGAAACCCGCGCAGACACGGGGAGAACGTGCAGACACCGCACAGACAGTGACGCAGCGGGAAATCGAACCTGGGACTCTGGCGCTGTGAAGCCACTTGTGCTATCCACTTGTGCTGCCGTGCTGCCCCATCTACCATCTCCAGGGTGTTTCTTCTGCCACGTTTAAAAAGGCACAGTAGCATAGTGGTTGGCACTGTTGCTTCACAGAGCCGGGGACCTGGGTTCGATTCCCGGCTTGGGTCACTGTCTGTGCGGAGTCTGCACGTCCTCCCCGTGTCTGCGTGCGTTTCCTCCGGGTGCTCCGGTTTCCTCCCACAAGTCCCAAAGGACGTTCTTGTTGGGTGAATTGGACATTCTGAATTCTCCCTCTGTGTACCTGAACAGGCGCCAGAATGTGGCGACTAGGGGATTTTCACAGTAACTTCATTGCAGTGTTAATGTCAGCCTACTTGTGACAATAATAAAGATTATTATATTATATTACCACCATTTGTCAAGACTGTCTCTCTCTGATTTGATATAAGATCCCTCCACTCTCAGTTTCTCCCACTCCTTTTCAGTATTTTTCTTCTCTCTCCCTCTCGCCTGCCCTCTATTTCTGCCGTCTTTATTTGAAGCTTATGGTTCTAATTCTTTATTTTCCTCTTCTGTTCCTCGTCACCTCAAAATATTCCACCCTGAGCACCTTTTCCCCGTCATTCACTTTATTGAGTTGAAATTAAGTGTCGACTCATCGACTCCCAACTTGATTCATTCTTTTGCAAGGCCCCGAATTATGGAATATAAAAAAATATATAAATTTAGAGTATCCAATTCACTTTTCCAATTAAGGGGCAATTTAGTGTGACTAATCCACCTGCCCTGTACATTATGGGGAGAATGTGCAAACTCCACACGGTCAGTGACCCAGAGCCGGGATCGAACCTGGGACCTCGGCGGCGTGAGGCAGCAGGGCTAACCACTGCGCCACCCTGCTGCCCCATGGAATTCTACCTCACTACAACATTAAACTCCAAACTCAATCGCACCTATATCACTGTCATTTATATTTCTTCCATTATTCTGCAACTTTTCTCCTCCTTCCCCTCCTCGTGCGTTGATTCCTTGCGGGGACCTATGTCCAACACTCTGATGTCTTAGCTACACGTCCATCCCTTCACTGGCAAACCTAGACTGAGCTATTTGACTGTGGGTGGCATCAAATCCAACCCCTCCACCGTCCTTGCGCATCACAGTCAGCCCCAAGTCCGATGAAAGAACGGAATCATTTACAGAGTGAGGAGCTCTCTGCTCAGTCAGGTGGACAACTCTCCAAATTGGAATCATCTGTCTGGGGAGCAGTAAACTTGTTTTAAAAACAGTGTCTTGGTCTGGAAGCGTCTACTGGAGCCACATTTATCGACGGTTTTTCTTCTTAAATCTTACTTGCTCTTCTCAGACAGGGAATAAGATCTGTCCTGGCACGCAGAGCTGGATTTACTGGTGGGTGGGCGGTGGTGGGCTTGAAGGCAGGGGGCAAGTAAAAGACCACGAGTGGCCTCCTGCCGCCTGCCTGCCCCCCCCGACCTATCTGAAATTTTACAACGCCCCCCCGCGTGCCCCAATCGCTGAGACCCCAGGACTCTAGGCTCCTCCGGTTCGGGGACTGTCTGTAGTATGAAAACAAAATGAAAATTGCTTATTGTCACAAGGAGGCTTCAAATGAAGTTACTGTGAAAAGCCCCTAGTCGCCACATTCCGGCGCCTGTTCGGGGAGGCTGGTACAGGGCTATCTGTAGTGGCCACTGCTCCCAGAGGCATGGCTGCTGGCTGTAGTGATCTCTGTATGTGCATGTACACAAGGGGTTAATGTGTCATCAGTAGCACCACATGATCACTAGAGGGCCAGACCAACAGGGGTATAAAAGGCAGCCACATTGGGTCTCAGGGGCTCTCGCGGGTGCACTGTGACCAGGGCAATAGCAGAGTAGTTCAGATGGCTAGTGGAGTTACGTATAGTTACTGGAGTTAGATCTTGTTAACCTTATCGCTAGTATCAAAGGGGGGGGGCGGGGCGGGGGGGGGGCGGGGCGGGGGGGCGGGGGGGGGGGGATGGTGTGAGGGGGCAGGCGGGGGGTGGGGGGGCGGGTGGGTGGGGGTGCGGGGCGGGTGGAGGGGTGGGGGGCCCGGGGGACACACACGACCCCCCCCCCCCCCCCCCCCCCCCCCCCGGGCACTCCAACACTCAGCCTATTTCTCAATCACCTTCCTTTGCCCTTTTCAATAACCTCGCTGAAGCTGTACTTCAAACAAGTTTACTGCACCCCAGTCAGATGATTCCAATTAGGAGCGTGTTTATCTCACTGGGAAAAGGGAATCAAGTGTAAATGATTCTGTCCATTATTTACATCAGCGCGTGTCAGCTGAGCGTTCAGTGATGTGGAACACCACAGGCCCAGGTTTCAACTTGCCTCACCCGTTCAAAACAGGCAGCCAGGCACCTCCAGCGTCTGTTGTGCGATAGTGATCAGGAGTCGGTATTTCTGTCAGTTTGTCCCTCTGCAGAGCAGAGCCTGTGAAAGCGACAACCGAGGCTGTAGAGCTTGCGCTACACTTGTGTAGAATGAGTACGGTGCACAGTTCTGGTCTCTGTACCAGGGAAAGGGTGCAGATGCACTGCCAAAGCAAAAGGTTTACGAGACTGAGAGGCTATACCTGTTGCTCTTTACAGAAAAAATAAGACTGAGGGCTCACCCGATAAGAGATCTTTAAAATAGAAAGAAGTTCAATAGGACTGACATAGATATACTTGTGGTTAACATGCTTTCTTAATTTATTTTGTAATGCCCGAGTGATAGGGCCACGGGAGAGGGCAAGGGAGTGGCACTAGGTGAATTGCTCATCCAGAGAGCTAGTACAGAAACGGCAGGCCGAATAGCCTCCAACATGCTGTAACCATTCTGTGATTTGTTTAAATGCGTGGGCCCTTTACGTTTTTTTGCACAGCCGGACATGTTTGTAACTTAAACAGGGGTGGCTTGTACACAGGTCGCATGAGAACTCTTGGTTGCTGCACAGCTGGGGAGCTCGGGAGGTTCATTCTGGAGGATTGGATTGGATTGGACTAGATTTATTGCCATGTGTACCGAGGGACAGTGAGAAGTATTGTTCTGCGTACAGTCCAGACAGATCGTACCAGACATGAAAAACATAGGACATAAGATAAATACACAATGTAAATACATAGAGACAGACATCGGGTGAAGCATACAGAGTGTAGCACTACTCAGTAGAGAAGATGTGTGAGGAAATCAGTTCAGTCCATAAGAGGGTCATTCAGAAGTCTGGTAACAGCGGACAAGAAGCTGTTTTTGTATCTTGTTAGTGCGTGTTCTCAGACTTTTGTATCTTCTGCCCGATGGAAGAGGCTGGAAGAGAAGATAACCCGGGTGGGAAGGATCTCTGATTATGCTGCCCGCTTTCCCAAGGCAGCAGGAGGTGTAGATGGAGCCAATGGATGGAAGGCGGGCTTGTGTGATGGACTGGGCGGTGTTCACGACTCTCTGAAGTTTGTTATGGTTTTGGGCCGAGCAGTTGCCGAACCAGGCTGTGATGCAGCCCGATAGGATGCTTTCTGTGATGCACCAGTAAAAGTTGGTAAGAGTCAATATGGAAGGGCGGCATGTGGCGCAGTGGTTAGCACTGGGACTGCGGCGCTGAGGACCCAGGTTCGAGCCCTGGGTCACTGTCCGTGTGGAGTTTGCACATTCTCCCCATGTCTGCGTGGGTTTCACCCCCACAACCCAAAGATGTGCAGGGTAGGTGGATTGGCCAGGCTAAATTGCCCCTTACTTGGAAACAAAAAATTGGGTACTCTAAATGTTTTTAAAAGAGTCAATGTGGACATGCCGAATTTCCTAAGTTTCCTGAGGAAGTATAGGTGCTGTTGTGCTTTTTTGGTCGTAGCGTCGACGTGGGTGGACCAGGACAGATTGTTGGTGATGTGAACCTAGGAATTTGAAGGTGCTAACCATCTCCACCTCGGCCCCGTAGATGCAGACAGGGGTGTGTACGATACTTTGCTTCCTGGAGTCATTGACCAGCCCTTTAGTTTTGCTGACGTTGAGGGAGAGATTGCTGTCTTTACGCCACTCCACTAGGTTCTCTATCTCCCTCCTGTTATGGAGTCATAAATAATGTAAGATATTCGGCAGGTGTTGGAACTTGCTGCCTGAGAGTGTTTGAGGCGGATAGCATAGATGTTTCAAAGGGCAAGCCAGATAAATATGTGGGAGAAGAGATTGGAAGTTTCTGATGAAAGGGTGAGATTTGGTAGAATTGGAGGTGCTTCTTTTGGAGAATTATCGCTAGCATAAACAATTTGGGCTGAGTGGTCTCGTCTTGTGCTGTGCTATATTCTTCCTAAATTCGTAAGATAGAGGAGCAGAATTAGGCCACTCGGCCTATCGAATCTGCTCCGCCATTCTATCATGGCTGATATGTTCCTCATCTGCTACCTACAATGTTACATAGAACATAGACCATGCAGTGCAGAAGGAGGCCATTTGGCCCATCGAGTATGCACCGACCCACTTAAGCCCTCACTTCCACCCTATCCCTGTAACCCAATAACCCCTCCTAATCTTCTTTTTGGACACTAAGGGCAATTTAGCATGGCCAATCCACCTAACCAAGAGCTGAGATTGCAAAATTAGCCAGGGTATCTCCTCCCTAGAGCACATGACCTAGGAGCGGGAGTAGGCAATTTAGCCTCCCGAGCCTAAACACCCTCAATCCGGAAGCAGCAGTCTCTCCAGCAGGGTGTATCCCGGCAACTAGATAATCCCCTCCAGACCTTTTGCGCAAAGTCCCTAACCTGTAGATACTTGAACTCACTCCCCCTCGGCAGCTCTACCCTCTCCCTTAGCTCCTTTCGACTGGCAAACCCTTCCTCCAAATAGAAATCCCTCACCTTGACCAGCCCCACTTCCCTCCACCTCCTGTATACACTATCCATCCCCCCCGGCTCAAACCCATGATTCTCGCACAGCGGTGTGAGCACCGACACCCCTTCCATCCTAAAATGTCCCCTCAGCTGATTCCATATCTTCACCGTGCACTGCACCACTGCAGATAGGATGCTTTCTATGGTGTGTCAGTAAACGTTGGTAAGATTCAGTTTGGACATGCTGAATTTCCTTAGTTTCCTGAGGAAGTATAGGCGCTGTTGTGCTTTCTTGGTGGTAGCGTTGACATGGGTGGACCAGGACAGATTTTTGGTGGTGTGCACCCCTCGGAATTTGAAGGTGCTAACCATCTCCACCTCGGCCTCGTTGATGCAGACAGGGGTGTGTGCGATACTTTTCTTCCTGAAGTCAATGACCAGCTCTTTAGTTTTGCTGACATTGAGGGAGAGATTGTTGTCGCTACACCACTCCACTAGGTTCTCTATCTTCTTCCTGTATTCTGACTCGTCATTGTTCGAGATCCGGCCCACTGTTTCCTGTTACAAGCTCTTGATTGACAGGTCCAGGCTATTTCAATGGAGTGTTTAGCTTTGTTCGTTTCTATAGCTCTTCACAGTCTATTAACTCTAAAGTTCTTCCTAAAAAACCTGGTGTTGTTTCTATCCACAGTTTCTTTGCTGCTGGGGATTCGTCTGTTCTGAAGTCTGTCGTGGAAAGACTCATGCTGCCCCCCCGGCACCCTGGCTGTGCCAACCTGTAACTGCTCCTAGAACCCTCGCAGTGCAAACCTGGCAGTGCCAGGTTGTCACTGCCAGGGTGGGCCTCAAGGAGTGGACTGAGGGAGGGCGACAGAAGTTGGGAGGGGCCTGAAGGGGGGGCCCTAAAGGGGGTGGGGTCTTGCAAACGATTGTGAGGGGGTGCTCGCCAGTGATTGTGTGGGGAAAGGTTTGGCTGCAGTGATATTCTGAGATTGGGGCACCCTTTAAAAACGGCGCCCCAATCTCTGAGTATCTGACCTTTCCGACGTCTTCGGGAATCCTGGTGCAAATCCTCTGGCTCCATACAAATTGCGAAGTGTGAGTGGATTGCGATCTGGACCACGCTAATCCACCCAGCGGCAATCGCACCTCGTTTCCCGCCAGTGGTCGCGCGTACCAATGTTTTTGGAGAATTCAGCCCTCTTGTCCATGCATGAGCTGAGCATCTCCATCACCTTCTGTTATTTAAAGAGCTGCCTACAATGGGCAGCACAGTAGCATAGTGTTTAGCACTATGGCTTCACAGTGCCAGGTTCGATTCCTGACTTGGGTCACTGTCTGTGCGGAGTCTGCACGTTCTCCCCGCGTCTGCGTGAGTTTCCTCCGGGTGCCCCGGTTTGCTCCCACAAGTCCCGAAAGACATGCTTGTTAGGTGAATTGGTCATTCTGAATTCTCCCTCCGTGTACCCGAACAGGCGCCGGAGTGTGGCGACTAGGGGCTTTTCACAGTAACTTCATTGCAGTGTTAATGTAAGCCTACTTGTGACAATAATAAAGATTATTATATTTCCAAAACGAGCTGCCTACTACTTTATTAACTTGTTGAGTCATAACGTCATTACCGCACAAGAGGCCATTTGGCCAATCAAGTACAATCTCTCACAAACACCCCAACCACATCCTACAAACAGCCAGGACCATGAATCTGTGTCCCCAGGGCCTTTTGACATTGGCTGAAGGGGCAGATTTCCAGTTTCCTATCCTATGTAAACCTGTCATTATCTTGTACACCTCTACCAAATCTCCCTCAATCTCCTTTGCTTCAAAGGAGAACAACGTCAGCTTCTCTAACCTAGCCCTGTAGCTGGTTTAGCTCAGTGGGTTAGACAATTGGTTTGCAATGCAGACCAAGACCAGCAGCATTGGTTCAATTCCCATGCCAGCCTCCCCAAACAGGCGCTGGAATAACTAGGTTATTTTCACAGTAACTTCATTGCAGTGTTAATGTAAGCCTACTTGTGACAATGAAATGCTCTCATCCCTGGAAATCTCCATTTCACCCTCTCAAGGACCCGTTCACCCTTCCTAAAGTGTGGCTGTCCTCTCGGGTAGTTACAACAATGTGAAAGTTGGCATAGTGACATAGTGATTAGCACTCTGCCTCATGGTGCCGAGGTCCCAGGTTCAATTCTGGGTCACTGTCCATGTGGAGTTTGCACGTTCTCCCCATGTGTGCATGGGTTTCGCCCCCACAACCCAAAGATGTACAGGGTAGGTAAATTGCCCCTTAATTGGAAATGTTTTTTTTAAAACACCATGTGCCCATGGCCCCGACTTAACTTCCCAAGTATTTAATTGTCTGGAAGGTGCTTTGGGTCATCCTGAGATTGTAGTATCAGTGTCTTTGATATTTAGAGTCATACAGAAAGGTTGCTGTGGATTTGTTCCAGAGTAATTACTGGTGTTTGTTCTATTTCTGTTTCCCTTGAAGCCTGAAGCTCCCCACCAGACTGAAGAGAACAGGGCCAAGCTCTTGGCGACACACAGCCCCGACAAACTGTTTCAAGCGAAGCGGAATTTCAATGCTGCCCAAGATTTAGATGCATCTCTTCATGAGGGTGAAATTGTGGCGGTTATTGAGAAGCAGGACCCTCTGGGAAGTGTCAATCGCTGGCTCGTTGAAACAGGAAGTGAGTGTTCACAAAACCAATCCCAGTAGGTCCAGCTGAATTCTGTTGGTCTTTTGACGTTCTTGCTGATTTACTCCATTGCTCTTCTTGTAGTAGAGATTGGATGAACCGCAGCTACACCCTCCCAAGCCCGCTGCCTTGCGGTTGTTGCCTCGGCCATTTTGACTTGAGTGTAACCAAATTTTAGTTTGGTGGTGGTGGTGTTAGAATGAGCTTTGTGATGCTAAGAAGAAAATGGAATGCACTCCCTGACTTAGTCAAATCCAAGCTTCATTTTACTGGAGTTTGAAAGTACAGAAGTAAAGTAGTTACCAAGGCAGCTGCTATGCTGTTTATTACATGGTTTAGTGTGTAGCACTGTCACCCACCAATCAGAAAGTCTTGGATTTCAGTCCCAGACACATCCAATGCCGTATTTGTTGAGGGAGTGCTGCATTGTCGGAGGTGCTGTTTCCTAGATAGGACTGAGGCCCTGTCTGTCCCCTCGGGTAGAAGTAAACAAATCTATGTCACTATTGTGAAGGAGAGCGGGGCATTCTCCCCTCTTGTTCAAGGCAAATATTTATCCTCGACCAACATCACAAAAACACCATCTGCCCTAAGGGCAGCACCGTGGCATAGTGATTAGCACTCTGCCTCATGGTGCCGAGGTCCCAGGTTCAATTCTGGGTCACTGTCCATGTGGGGTTTGCACGTTCTCCCCATGTGTGCATGGGTTTCGCCCCCACAACCCAAAGATGTACAGGGTAGGTAAATTGCCCCTTAATTGGAAAAAATTAATTGAATACTCGAAATGTTTTTTTTAAAACACCATGTGCCCATGGCCCCGACTTAACTTCCCAAGTATTTAATTGTCTGGAAGGTGCTTTGGGTCATCCTGAGATTGTATAAGGCGCTTTAAGAAAGACTGGATCATCTTTTATGGCTGGTTTTATCAGTTTTGTTGCATTAAACATGCTTCCTGGTCCCTGAGTAATGCCGTGCACAATAATTGTAGAAACGTGGACTGGATCTAGCAGCTGAAAAATAGCGGGCACTAATGTTACAACCGACAAAGGACCCCCAGGCATGGGGAGGGAGATTGTTGGGTGGAAGGATAATCAAAGTGGGCGGTTGTAAATTTGGAACAAGATCCACATTCCCCTTGTCTCCAGCTCTTCATATTGACAGCACGTAGAGAACCAGCCTCACCACAGCAGCAGCAGAGATAACGTGTTGACATATGATAGATAATGGATAAGAATGTGGCCTTTTAATCAGCCGCGCACTTTGCTGGGTGTATCCTGTTCGATATGGCACGATAAACGTTTTGGAAAATGTGTTGTGATATAATATCAAAGGGTAAGGTGACTCATGACTGCCTTTGATTCTGTGGCAGTGTCGCAAGGTTACGTCTATTCCTCATTTCTGAGGCCATACATCCCTGTGATTGGGCAGAATGGAGTGTGCACGGATGGATCGGTGACCGATGGAGATTTTGACGACATTAGTCTGTTTGTGTCTTCACACTGCGGAGACGGCAACAACAGGAGCAGCTTGTGTCTTAGCACCAGCGACAGTGATGGGCCGCTGACTGATTCTCAGGAAGCCAGTCCTTGCACCCCGGAGACGATGTCAGTCGACGGAAACGATGGCAATTCAAGTGACTTGGGAGAGCAGCAGGTAAAAGCAGAGCGACTGTTTAATAGCTGGTGCTAACCTATCACCTCACTCACCTTTCAACCCTCTCCTGGCCACAGACCCTAATCTTATGTTAGCGTTCTTCCCTGAACCTGTACCCATTTTATTTGGTTTGATGTGGATTCCTGGCACATGGGGTGTAATTTTACAATCCCGTGCTGGCATGTTTCGAGGCAGGGTTCTCCCGAAAAGGAACGTGTAGCCTGCGTGCTGCCCTCTGCGACCTGTCTCCCTTTTTAGAGGAGTCGGTGGACGCATTGGGTCAATTGAAGCCATTGAGTGACCCATTGATGACCTCATCCCCCCCCCCCCCCCGCCCTCCCACCACAATGTCCCCCAAAGCAGGAGCAGGGCCACGCCAGCTGGGTAGCCCAGCAACCTTTACGGGGAGAGGCAGTGTCAGAAAGGGTGGGGGCACCTCCTTTAAGCAGATGCCGCCACTCTCCAGCCCTGGCATTGCTGAGACTACAGAGCTGCCAGCCAACTCTCTCAGGCCGGATTTGAAATGGTGGTGGGGGGGGGGGGAGAGTGTCTCAACCCTGACCAATTAAGCTCCACTTGGGGGGGGGGGGGGGGGGGGGGGTTCCCACTGACTCCTCAAATTACAGGCCACGGCCACCCCGTCAACCTAGACATCCTGCCTGCAGAACAGTGCTCAAAGGTCATAGATTGCCGCGTGGGATCAAACTCGGTGGACAATGTCAGTATCCAGTTCCACTTTCAAGATGTCGAGTCATTTCCTTGCACTGTTTTGGAGCCCACAGGATACAGATCTTGTGAGGCCATTCAGTGGGGTACTGACGGAATGCCACATTGTAATAACTGCTGTCATTTGGGAAAAATGTCAAGTCTAATCTCTCGGTGCTGAGCAGTTGTAACTGATGTGTGCAGATCATCTGCTTCATTTGTCTCGTCTTTCCTTTTTTTAAAAATATTTTCAATAATGCATTTATATAAACACCAAAATAATTATCGCTTATTGTCACAAGTCGGCTTCAATGAACTTACTGTGAAAAGCCCCTAGTCACCACATTTCGGCACCTGTTCGGGGAGGCCGGTATGGGAATTGAACCCGCGCTGCTGCTGGCCTTGTTCTGCATTCCAAGCCAGCTGTTTAGTCCACTGTGCTGAACCAGCCCCTAATAAAATAAGAGCAAGAGCAAACTGGTACAGCATAATAAATAATCAACAGCACACGCCCTGCCCTTCCCTTCCTCTTGTCCTGTCTTCCCCATTTGGACCCCCTTATTCCCCCCCCCCCCTTACAACCTCTTTACAGTCGCTGACAACCGCCTCCACATCACGAACCCCGTCTGACATTTGTCTCGTGTTTCAAAGGAAGTGAAAGGGATATCACTGGCCCTCTATGCAGCTCCACTGCTCCAACCATCCCCCCCCCTCACAAGAGTATAAATATCATTCCAATTCATCAAATAATTCAGCACAAGTTAGCAATGTGATTCATGAGTGTTTGATGAAGCCTCGGGTTACATGCCTTTCTGTGGTTTCCTATTGAAGTTGAAGATTAAGGGATGATCTAATCAAGTCATTAAAACTGTTTTGAAACCTCGGATAAGGTAGATAGAGAGAGATTATTTCCTCTGATGGGGGAAGCTCAGACCACAGGGGGCAGAACTTAAAATTGGAGCCAGGCCTTTCTGGGAGAAATCCCCACTTCGCACAAAGGGGATTGAAAATCTGGAACTTGTTGCCCCCAAAAAGCTGCAGAGGCTGGGCATCGATTGAAATTTCAAAGCTGGGATTGACCAGGGTAAATGGGTCAAGGCAACTGAGGAACATAGATGGAGTTAAATCAGCCAAGATCTGATTAAATCAGAGAAGAGCTTCAAGGGGCTGAATGGCCATTATACCTGTGCCAGGTGTTTGGTAAAGCTATAAAGTTAGTGCTGCTCTCTCTCTCTGCCGATAGCACCAAAATTGTATTTCTCCAAGTATTTATCCAATAGCCATTGGAAAGTTACTGTTAAACCTGCTTCCACCACCCTTTCAAGCAGCGCATTCCAGAATATGACCAGTTTAGCTGTTGCGTTTCCCACTTTTTAGTGTCTTCGGCTTATCGGCATTCTGCCTTTCGAATTTAATCTCTTAAAACTGTTTCAATAATGATTCCTTTTAAAGATAACAAAATAGAGCAAATTACATTCTTGCTGGAAACCTATGAATGCATTTCTTGTTGAAATGAAACTTTGTGTCACTTGACTTTTAATTTAATATTTCATGCAGCTGTAAACTGGGTTGGGAAGAGAGTAGCTGGTTGTCATGCTTCAGGCCCTGACCTTTATCTTCCCTGTTTCACCCTTTACAGATCTTTTACGCTGTCTATCCTTTTCAAGCGCGGAGTAAACATGAACTCAGCCTTCAGGAGTACGAGCGAGTGAGGATAGTGAAATCCAGCGACTTGAGCGGGAACGCAGATTGGTGGTTGGCTGAAGTAAAAGGGAAAAGGGGTTACGTCCCTGCCAACTACCTGGGAAGAATGTCGTATGCATGAAGGCACGGCGACATGTGGGAACCGCAAAGGACACTCGTGGGAGGACACGTTCCTGTGGTCGCTCTCCTGGTCTGCTCGATCATGGCGAAGGAAAGTGGTAACGGAAGACATGGCCACAGCCTCTTGCTGCGATTGTTTCTACTGTGACTGTGCCTGTCTTATCCCCCATTCTCCAGCATCCGTCCTGAAAAAGCGTCCTCCTGTTCCACGAGACCCAACACTCCTGTGTTTACACATTGTCAAATTTTTTGCAATTGAATGAAGTTTCACGTTCATGAAGGATAACAAACGATTATTGCATAGCAGCTTTGTAGGGACTGTGTCCCCATGTGTGTACGTGTGTGTGTGTATATATGTGTGTGTGCATATGTGTACATGTGTGTACCTGCGTGTGTGAATATGCGTACATGTGTGTAAGAGGATGATGAGCAAAAGTGAAGGAAATGCAACAATTCACTTCCAGTTCTGTAGAAGGGTCATACACACTCTGAACGTTTACTCTGCTTCCCTCCATGGCTACAGCCAGACCTGCTGAGATTTTCCTGCCTCTTTTGTTTCCATTGCAACAATTCACCTATCCAGCATAACAACCAATGGGAAATGGGATCATTGAAGCTTTATGCAAGGAGTAGAATATTAAAGCAACAAATGTTTTTTTCTCAAACATTTACAGAATTAAACTAATGTAAAATGGGGTGGGATTCTCCGACTCCCTGCCGGGTCGGGGAATCGCCGGGTGGTGGTGTGAATCCCGCCGCTCCAACACCGGCTGCCGAATTCTCCGGTGCCGGTTTTTCGGCGGGGGCGGGAATCACGCCGTGCCGGTCGGGGGCCGTTACCAGTGGGTCCCCCCCCCCCGGTGATTCTCCGCCCCACGATGGGCCGAGCGGCCGCCCGTTTACGGCCGGTCCCGTCAGCGTAAATCAAACCAGGTCTGTACCGGCGGGACCTGGCTCTGCGGGCGGCCTGCAGAGTCCTCGGGGGGGGGGGGATCTGGCCCCGGGGGGGGTGCCCCCACGGTGGCCTGGCCCGCGATCGGGGCCCACCAATCCGCGGGCGGGCCTGTGCCGTGGGGGCACTCTTTCCCTCCGCGACGGCTGCTGTCAACCTCCGCCATGGCCAGCGCGGAGAAGAACCCCTCTGCGCATGCGCTGGGATGACGCTGGCACTCCCGCGCATGCACCGACTCTCGCCGGCCGGCGGAGGCCCTTCCGCCCCGGCTGGTGCGTCGCTAACCCTGCTGCCGCCGGCCTAGCCCCTGAAGGTGCGGAGGATTCCGCACCTTCCAGGCGGCCCAACACCGGAGTGGTTCACGGCACTCCGCGGAGCCGGTATGGCCCACCCCGCCGGAGAGCGGAGAATCCCGCCCATGATACCAATCAGAAGGAGGCCGTTCAGTCCCTTGTGGCTCCTTATATGAGCTATCCAATGACCCAATCCTGTTCATAGTTTGTGTGGGTAACACTTACATTAATCCAGCAGAGGGGGAAATGCCAGGTGAACATGCACCTGGTAAAACGTACCAGTGAGCGTAACTTCTAAATTAATAACCGGTGTGACATGCATCAGAGAATCGGATACAAACAGCAGCGTTCCCGATTTTCCAAGCTTTGAAACCAGTGAGCAGGAATTTGGGAACACCATGAATTAGGTGCACTGACCCTCACGGCTGTTCACCTGAACTGCCTTCTTCGCAGAAGGCATTGAGCAAGATGCAGTACCAGGGAATGGCATCTTGCAAATTGCAATGTTGTGACCATGTTTGACTTATTTGGTCCCCTTCGTATTATGCAAGAGTCACAGAATTGTTGTAGCACAGAAGGACGCCATTCGGCCCATCAAATCAATACCGGCTCTCCAAATCAGCAATGCATCTAGTGCCATTCCCCAGCCTTCTCCCCGGAACCCCACACATTCCTGAACTTCAGATAATAATTCAATTCCCCCATGACTGCCTTGGCTGAACCTGCCCCCACCACACATTCAGGCAGCACGTTCAGGTCTCAACCATCATTTCTTTCTTTCCGCAAAAAAATTAAATCTATGTCCTCTCGAGCAGGGAAAGGTTTTGCATTTTGTCGAATACATGATTTCCACCTCAACAGAACAGGAATGCTCATTTGCCTTTTTTTGTATCAAATCCCTCGTGCCATGTTTAGAAAAGTTGTTGTATTATAAGTTCATGAGACAGAAAGGGAAATGAAAAGGGAAGCTCTCGGTTTAGGAACCTGGGGTGGGATTATCCGATCCTGCGGCTAAGTGTTGACGCCAACGTAAACGCCGGAGTGTTTTACGACGGCGTCACCTGGCCGCTAGGAGCAGCGATCCTGCCCCGCACAGTGAGCCAGCTCGGCACTGGAGCGCTTCACGCAGTTCCAGCTGCCGATACGGGCGCCAGCATGGCTGGCGCGGGTCCGTGCATGCGTGTGCGTTGCCTTATCTGCGCCGGCCCCCGGGCAACATGGCGGAGCCCTACAGGGGCCCAGTGCGGAGCAACATAGGCCCCCCCCCCCGGGATAATCCCGCCCGCCGATCGGTAGGCCCCGATCGCAGGCCTGACCACCATGGAGGCCACCCCCCCCGGAGTCGGACCCCCCTCCCCCACACCAGGACGGCCCCCGTAGCATGAACGGCGAGGTCCCGCCGGGTAGGACCACACGGGAGCGGCGCCGGCGGGACTAGGCTGGACCCGGCGGGCATTCGGCCCGTCGAGTGCGGAGAATCGTCGGGCTGCGGCCCCTGACCGGCGCCGGCATCATTGCCGCCGATTCTCCGGTCGCTGGGGAATCGGCGGACCGGCGTCGGAGTGGCGTCGCGTGAACCCGGCGCAGGGTCGGAGAATCCTGCCCCTGATGTTCAAAATTGCCAGTGGTGTTATTTTACAAACGCTGTCTGAATGAACCTGTACCAAATTCCTGCGCTGTTTTTAATAATGGTCTTTATTTGTGTCACGAGTAGGCTTACGTTAACACTGCAATGAAGTAGGCAGCACGGTGGCGCAGTGGGTTAGCACTGTGGCCTCACGGCACCGAGGTTCCAGGTTCGATCCCGGCTCTGGGTCACTGTCCAGACTCGGTGGGTTGGCCACGCTAAAATTGCTCCTTCATTGGAAAAAATGAATTGGGTACTCTAAATATTTTTTAAAAAACACCGCAATGAAGTTACTGTGAAAATCCCCTAGTCGCCACTTTTCAGCACCTGTTTGGGTACACGGAGGGAGAATTCAGAATGTCCATTGCGTGAGATCTAGATGACTGTGTGTATGTGTGAGTGTGTGTGAGATTTTGCACTGGGTATAATCAGCACCATGAACTCTTCTGGGTATTAAGTCCCTGTTGGGTTGATCGAATCCTTTCACCAAATAATACACAGAAGTTTTCAACTGGACTGGAGTGGGTTTGTTCCGGCTGTAGGTCACGGGCTGGATGCTCCGATTGTGAGGCTATATCCTCACGCTGGCGTGGGAACGGTGACGTTGTACGCCTGAACATTCAGTGCCAAGCGGCCCCCGATCCCCCATTTGGTGGGGGGCTAGCAGCCGAGCAGCGTAGAGCACCCGGCTCTAGCTGCCGAAATGGCCCTGACAATTGCCGGGTCCCTGGCCGTGTACGCGCACAGTGGCGGCCTGCAGCGGCCGTGCCGTGCAACATGGCCCGGCCGTGCGCTGACCCGGCCTGCCAAACACTGCCCCCCCCTTCGGCCGGCTCGCGAGCCCTGGACCACCCCTCGAGGTTTGAACCTCAGGCAATGTCATGAGGCCGTCGATACGCCGCTTTGGAGGGGGAGGATTCTCCAGCCAATCGCCGAACGCGATTTCAGCGTCAGGATCAGAGAATCCAACCCCACGTGATCTTCATTACACCCCGAGAATCTTTAGCTGATAAAAGTACACAAAAAGTACGAACGATTGTTGGCTTTGGTATGGGTTGATGTGCAAAAGTAATATGCACACTTTTAATCAGTGTGATTTTCTTGTGGAAATTTTATATTTTGAGTGTTTAGCATTTTAAACAGTGGCACATTTCTTGATTTCCCTGTGAGGAAAATGCCTGGATTTATCCAAGATTCATTGGACGGATCGATGCACATGTTGTTTAATTCCTAACTATCCGAATGAACTTGCACTATTAAATGGTTATTTTTCTTTATCTTGCGTTGGGTGTACAATTTCTTTTAGTACCGAGCGAAACGTGGATGTACGGGTAATAGTCCTGGTTGTGAGAAAAGGGATAGATTTATTTTTTAAAGTATTCTCATTGCTGAACGAGAAACATCAGAAAATTGACACTTAAGCAAATCACCCGCCTCAGTGACTTGTTCGAAATCGTAATAGGTCAAACCCCATGAAAATAATTTGCACAATATCCCCTGTCATTCTGCTGCCTCTGTCTCTACTCACCGTTTATCAACAGTGGACTTACGAAGCAACTTGATTGTTTTGAAAGTTCATAAACTGCCAAGTCACTTCAACAACGTATTGGATGCTTGTTCGTTTCTGCATTCGCGAACACTGTTTTTTAAGAAAATCATTTTGCAAGCTGATTTCTTGGAGATAAAAGTTGACCAGAAAACTGTGTCATTTTGCCTCACAGCACTTAGGTCCCAGGTTCGATCCCGGCCCCGGGTCACTGTCAGTGTGGAGTTTGCACATTCTCCTCGTGTCTTCGTGGGTCTCATCCCCACAACCCAAAGATCTGCAGGGTAGGCGAATTAGCCACACTAAATTGCCCTTTAATTGGGAAAAAAATAACTGGGTACTCTTTTTTTAAATTTTGAGTGCCCAATTCATTTTTTCCAATTGACTCTAAATTTTATTTTATTTTAAAAGAACATTGTACCATTTATGTTCCAGAGCATACAAGACGAATACAATGATCCTATTTGCGAGTAATAGCTGTACCTATATTTTGCCCTTGAGTCTGACCATCACAGACATTTGCGCTCCCCACCAGCAGGTCCAAGCATGACCGTCATTTGCATGGATTTTAATATCATTAACGACTTGGTCGCTTCATGCTTCACTGCTCCACAATACTCCGCCCCCTTAGCTGGAGGCTTCATGAGTGCAATTGTGGATAGCACAATTGCTTCACAGCTCCAGGGTCCCAGGTTCGATTCCGGCTTGGGTCACTGTCTGTGCGGAGTCTGCACATCCTCCCCGTGTGTGCGTGGGTTTCCTCCAGGTGCTCCGGTTTCCTCCCACAGTCCAAAGATGTGCAGGTTAGGTGGATTGGCCGTGATAAATTGCCCTTAGTGTCCAAAATTGCCCTTAGTGTTGGGTGGGGTTACTGGGTTATGGGGATAGGGTGGAGGTGTGGACCTTGGGCAGGGTGCTCTTTCCAAGAGCCGGTGCAGACTCGATGGGCCGAATGGCCTCCTTCTGCACTAAATTCTATGAATCTATGAATTCAGTGCAAGTATTTACACGCGGGGTCTGGGTGCCATGGCTGCAGAGGAGGAGCAGGAGGGTAAGAAACTGAAATCACTTCAAACATTGTCGGGCTTGCTGGGGCTGACTGCCCGGTCGGGGGTAGTAGCCGGGGGGGGGGGGGCGACTTGGTACCAAGTCGGTGGACTCGGGGTGTCTCCCTGGGGATAGGGGTGGCCTGGCTCAGACCACCATTGCTGTAATATGTGTTTTAAACGCACTCCTTCGGTGCTATTGACAAGCCCCTGGTGCTCACACTGCTGAGTAGAAGGAACATACAGTCCTACAAATGGGAAGGGCATACAGTCCATATACGCCAAGGCATTGGACCCGACCGGGCCAAACACCGGATCGAGTTTAATGGGGCCAAGGCAAGGGCAGAGGGGCTTAGATGGGGGGTCGGTGATTAGGACGGGGGGGGGGCGTAGTGGTTAGCACTGCTGCCTCACGGCGCCGAGGTCCCATGTTCGACCCCGGCTCTGAGTCACTGTCCGTGTGGAGTTTGCACATTCTCACCCCCACAACCCAAAGATGTAGGTGGATTGGCCACGCTTAATTGGAAATATAATTGGGTACTCTAAATGTAAAAATAAATTTTGGGAAGACAAAAACCATTGTTTTCTTCGATATGACAAGCACCGTTCCCGAACCATCAACTCCATCCCTCTCCGCGGAAACTGTTGGAGGGTGAACGCGTTTGTTCACAACCTCGGTGTCATATTTGGCCCCACGTTGAGCTTCTGACTACATACTTGAACTATTGCCAAACTGCAAATTTTCACCACCCCCTGGGTTCAGAGCCACAGATAGAGTTGATGTAATCGCAAAGGAGGTAAGTAATTATTTGGTTGGTTAGCAGTTTTACCTTTTCTCCTATCAAAACTGTCATGATACGCACCCATGCACATCATGAGGTAAAAGCAGGCAGTGACAGACATCCAGGCGAGCCAATCAACATACAGAACAGAACGCGACCAATCACCAGACAGAACACCAGAGGGGGGGCTTCCAACTATAAAACACACGAGACGTCTGCACGCTGCCTGTTTCCACTGGTGACAACTGTAGTGACAGTCAGGGTGTACAAATCATTCAACACCTCCAACACGTGGATCAGAACTAGCCTGGTCTAGATAGTTAGCTTTAGTTTACTTAGGGTAGTAGTGAGTCAACCCACAGGCAGCTGTGTGTTTCGTTGCCAGAGTTCAATAAATCTTATATTGAACCAATGCCTTCGTTTGGTGTTTACTTGATCAGTTAATTGCATCGTGTGCAATCCGTGTTACCCCAGGGTGAACAACACGACAAAAACTAGGGTGGGCGAGATGCGGGCCTGGGGGAGCCCATTAGAGGGGGGGGGATATGGCTCATCAGAGAAGGGGGGGGTAGGACTCCCCCCCCCCCCCGCCCCCACCAACCTGGCTGATCACTTGGAATGTTCGGGGATTAAATGTGCCAATTAAGAGGTTGCACGTGTTTGCGCATTTGAGGAGTTTGAAAGCGGACGTTTTTGCAGGAGACTCATTTGAAGGTAACGGATCTGACGAGGCTGAGGAAGGGCTGGGTGGGGCAGGTTTCTCACTCGGGGTTGGACATGGTGGCCTTAACGGTGGGGAATAGTGACGGACCCCGGGGATAGGTTTGTGACGGCAAGCGGGGGGTTGGAGAGGGCGCCTGGATTGGATTGGATTTGTTGTCACGCGCACCAAGGAACGATGAAAAGTATTGACCTGCGTACAGCCCGGACAGATCGTTCCATACATGAAGAAACATAGGACATACGCCGAGAGTGCTGGTGAAAACATATGTCCCAACACGGGACAATGTAGAAGTCATGAAGAGGCTTTGGCAAAGGTTCCAGACTTGACACGCACTGACTGGTTCTGAGGGGGGAAGGGGGGACTTTAACACAGTATTGGATCCTGGGCTTGACCTTTCGTGTCCCAGGTCCCTGAAGGTGTCGGCGATGGAGAAGGAGTTGCAGGGGTTTATGAAACAGATGGGAGGGGTAGACCTGAGGCGGTTTGAGAGGCCGAGGGCGAAGGAATTTTAGTTCTTTTCACATGTCCACCGGGTGTATGCCCGGATTGACTTTTCTTTTGTGCTGGACAAGGCATTGTTAGCGGGAGTGGTTGGGCCGGAATATTCGGCGATTGTGGTGTCTGACCATGCGCTGCACTGGGTAGACTCGCGGGTGGCAAGGGGAGCGGCCGCAGTGCAGATTAGATCTGGGGTTGCTGACAGATAAGGAGATCAGTGAAAAGATAGGGCTGCTTTCCGGAATTATGTGGAGCATAGCAAGACGGCTGAGGTCTCCACCTCCATGTTGTGGGAGGCACTGAAGGCGGTGATTAGAGGGGAGTTTATTTCAATTTGGGCACACAAGGAGAGCTGGAGCAAGAGAGGTTGGTGGAGCCCATCCAGGTGATGGACCAGAAGTACTCGGCGGCACCTGAGGAGGCGCTGTTAAAGCAGAGGTTCCAAATGCAGTTTGGGTTTATGTCTGGCGGTGGGGCAATTGGGCAGGGCCGGTGGGGGTGATCTATGAGTTTGGGGGAAAAGCCAGCAGGATGCTGGCACATCAGCCGAGGAGGCAGAGGGTGGTGAGGGAGATTGGACGGATGCAGGACAGTGGGGGTGCGGTGGTAACGGAGTTGGTGGGGATTTAAGGCTTTTTATCGGAAGCTGTACAGGTTGGAGCCTTCGGTGGGGGGTGGGGTATGAGCGGGCTCTTAGATGGGCTGCAGTTCCTGTCGGTGGAGGATGGGAAGGTCGGGGGTGCCAATGGGGATGAGGGAGGTGTGGTGGTATGTATTAGGGGTAATACGGTACACCATGAATGCCGAGGAGCTATTGGAGGACAGATGCTGGGTCCCGATTGGATCTGCCACCTACTGGGCTCCACCCAGATAGGCGGGGTATAAGAACCCGGTTTACTCCCCGCAGCTGCATTCTGTGACTGAGCTGCTGGGGAACGAGTCTGAACAAGTCTGCTCAATAAAGCCTCGATTGAAGTTCTCTACGTCTCGCCTCGTGTGTGATCGTGGTGCTACAATTTATTGAGCAGACTCAAAAAGGAATATGGAGTTCCGGATCGCCCCGGAGTGCCTGCGAATCGCCCCCCAAGCAGCTAACGCAACATCGGCGATTAAACACTGGCTGGCGTGCTTTGAGGGGTACCTCCGAACGGCCCCGGCAGACCAACGGAAGACCAGAAGATGCAGGTCCTGCATTCCAGAGTGTGTCCGAAATCTACGCACTCATCGAGGACGCGGACGAATTCCCAGCGGCGATCAACTTGCTGAAACAGACATACATTAGGCCCGTCAACCAGGTCTACGCACGCTACCAGCTCGCGACGAGATGACAAATCCCCGGGGAATCGCTAGACGATTTCTTCAATGCGCTGACGATCCTGGGAAGAAACTGCGACTGCCCAGCGGTTACGGTGAACGAACACACGGACCTCCTGATCAGAGACGCTTACGTAGCAGGTTTGGCATCGTCGCAAATTCGCCAGAGACTTTTAGAGAAAGACTCTCTCGGACTCACAGAGGCACGGGCCCTTGCAGCCTCCCTCGATGTGGCCTCCCAAAATGCCCGCGCCTATGCCCCCGACCGCGCTGCAGCCCCTTGGGCTCCGTGGACCCCCGCCGCGACCGACCCCCTGGCAACCCCCACCCCTCCGCAAGCGTGCGCAGCCAGAATCCCAGACCACCCGGGGGGGGCCCCGCTGCTATTTTTGCGGGCAGCCGAAACACCCCCGCCAGCGCTGCCCGGCCCGCTCGGCCACCTGTAAAAGCTGCGGCACAAAGGGGCACTACGCAGCGGTGTGCCAGTCCCGTGGGGTCACCGCTATCTCTGGGGAAGAAACGGGACCATGGGCTCAACCCCCCCAGCGACCCACGGGCGGCCAACGGGCGCCGCCATTTTGGACCCCGGACACCACGAGGGGGGGACGGGCGCCGCCATCTTCCTACCCACGGGCTGCGTGCGATCCATGGGAGCGGCTATTTTGTCCACCCCCGGCCGTGTGCGATCCATGGACGCCGCCATCTTGGCTGACAGGCAAGGACCCCAGCGTGGACGGTTCCACACTGCCTGAAGACAACGATCTGATGCACCAACCACGTTCGGCATCGGTGACCCTCGACCAGTCGTGGCCCCGGACGCTCCAGACGACAACGACAAAGGTGCTGGTGAACGGGCATGAGACGCCGTGTTTGATCGACTCAGGGAGCACGGAGAGTTTTATTCATCCGGACACGGTAAGACGCTGTTCCCTTGTAATTCGGCCAAGCAACCAAAAATTTTTCCTGCCGGCTGGGTCCCACTCCGTTGCAATCAAAGGGTTCTGCATCGCAAACCTAACGGTGCAGGGGAGAGAGTTCAAAAATTACCGGTTGTATGTCCTCCCCCATCTCTGCGCTCCCACCCTCCTGGGGTTGGATTTCCAATGCAACCTCCAGAGCTTAACATTCAAATTTGGCGGCCCTATACCCCCACTGACTATCTGCGGCCTCGCGACACTCAAGGTCGAACCGCCCTCCTTGTTTGCGAACCTCACCCCGGATTGCAAACCCGTCGCCACTAGGAGCAGACGGTACAGCGCCCAGGACCGGACGTTTATCAGGTCCGAAGTCCAGCGGCTGCTGAAGGAAGGCATAATCCAGGCCAGCAATAGTCCCTGGAGAGCTCAGGTGGTAGTTGTAAAGACCGGGGAGAAGCAGAGGATGGTCGTAGACTACAGTCAGACCATCAACAGGCACACGCAGCTAGATGCTTACCCTCTTCCCCGCATATCCGACATGGTCAATCGGATTGCACAGTACAAGGTCTTCTCCACCGTGGACCTTATGTCCGCCTAACACCAGCTCCCCATTCGCCCCGGTGACCGCAAGTACACCGCCTTCGAAGCAGACGGGCGGCTATACCACTTTTTAAGGGTTCCATTCGGCGTCACGAACGGAGTCTCGGTCTTCCAACGGGAGATGGACCAAATGGTTGACCAGCACGGTTTACGGGCCACGTTCCCGTACCTCGACAATGTCACCATCTGTGGCCACGACCAGCAGGACCACGACGCCAACCTCCGCAAATTCCTCCAGACCGCTAACGCCCTCAACCTCACCTACAACGAGGAAAAATGCGTGTTTAGCACCGACCGTCTAGCCATCTTGGGCTACGTAGTGCGTAATGGAGTGATAGGCCCCGACCCTGAACGCATGCGCCCCCTCATGGAGTTCCCTCTTCCCCACTGTGCCAAAGCCCTGAAACGCTGCCTGGGTTTCTTTTCATATTATGCCCAGTGGGTCTCCCAGTACGCAGACAAGGCCCGCCCACTAATCCAGTCCACTACTTTTTCCCTGTCGGCAGAGGCTCGCCAGGCCTTCAGCCGCATCAAAGCGGATATCGCAAAGGCCACGATGCACGCCATCGACGAGTCCCTCCCCTTCCAAGTCGAGAGCAACGCATCCGACATAGCTCTGGCGGCCACTCTCAACCAAGCGGGCAGACCCGTGGCCTTTTTCTGCCGGACCCTCCACGCTTCAGAAATCCGCTACTCCTCAGTAGAAAAGGAGGCCCAAGCCATAGTGGAAGCTGTGCGACATTGGAGGCATTACCTGGCCGGTAGGAGATTCACTTTCCTCACTGACCAACGGTCGGTAGCCTTCATGTTCGATAATGCACAGCGGGGCAAGATAAAGAACGACAAGATCCTGCGGTGGAGGATCGAACTCTCCACCTTCAATTATGAGATCTTGTACCGTCCCGGAAAGCTGAACGAGCCGTCCGATGCCCTATCTCACGGCACTTGTGCCAACGCACAAGTGGACCGCCTCCAAGCCCTCCACGAGGACCTCTGCCACCCGGGGGTCACTCGCTTCTACCACTTTATAAAGGCCCGCAACCTCCCGTACTCCATCGAGGAGGTCCGAACAGTCACCAGGAACTGCCAAATCTGTGCAGAGTGCAAACCGCATTTTTCAGGCCAGATAGAGCGCACCTGATAAAGTCTTCCCGTCCCTTTGAACGCCTCAGCCTGGATTTCAAAGGCCCCCTCCCCTCCACCGATCGCAACACATACTTTCTTAACGTCATTGACGAATACTCCCGTTTCCCCTTCGCCATCCCCTGCCCCGACATAACCGCGGCCACAGTCATTAAAGCCCTCTGCACCATCTTTACCCTGTTCGGTTTCCCCGCCTACATCCATAGCGATAGGGGGTACTCCTTCATGAGTGACGAGCTGCGTCAATTCCTGCTCAGCAAGGGCATAGCCTCGAGCAGGACGACCAGCTACAACCCCCGGGGGAACGGGCAGGTAGAGAGGGAGAACGGAACGGTCTGGAAGACCGTCCTACTGGCCCTACGGTCTAGGTGTCTCCCAACTTCCCGCTGGCAGGAAGTCCTCCCGGATGCCCTTCATTCTACCCGGTCCCTGCTGTGCACCACCACGAACCAAACGCCGCACGAGCGCCTCCTTGTCTTCCCTAGGAAGTCCGCTTCGGGAACGTCACTTCTGACCTGGCTGGCAGCCCCGGGACCCATCCTGCTCCGGAAACATGTGCGGGCGCACAAATCAGACCCACGCCAACCCGCAGTACGCCTACGTAGCGTACCCAGACGGCCGACAGGACATGGTCTCTCTGCGGGACCTGGCGCCCGCCGGAGCTCCCCACCCGCCCCCCCCCAACACCAATCACCACTCCCTCACTCCCGCCGGTGCACCCCACAGCCACCCCCTTCCCGGGGGGATCGGTTCTCCTCCCAGGCCCGCCCAGGAGTAAGGAAACAGAAGGGGACAGCGCGATGCTCCCAGAGTCGACCGGACCCGAGCCAGCACCACCACCACCCGGGCTGAGACGATCGGAGAGGGCGACCAGAGCACCATCTCGACTCATCGAGTCGACTTAAAGATGTATATAATTCAGTGGCCCAGTAAAGCGGCATGGTTGTATATAGTTTAATGGTTCAGGCACCGACCCTGTAAACCCCGACCACCCACCACCCACCACCCCGCCGGGTTCCTTTTTAACAAGGGGAGAATGTGGTGGTATGTATTAGGGGTAATACGGTACACCATGAATGCCGAGGAGCTATTGGAGGACAGATGCTGGGTCCCGATTGGATCTGCCGCCTACTGGGCTCCACCCAGATAGGCGGGGTATAAGAACCCGGTTTACTCCCCGCAGCTGCATTCTGTGACTGAGCTGCTGGGGAACAAGTCTGAACAAGTCTGCTCAGTAAAGCCTCGATTGAAGTTCTCTACATCTCGCCTCGTGTGTGATCGACGGTGCTACAGGAGGTAAAGGGTTATGTGGGGCCTATGCAGCCAGGGAAGGCCCTGGGCCCGGACAGATTCCCAGCAGAGTTTTATTGGAGGAATTGGGTTCAGAATTGGGGCCTCTATTAGTTGAGATGTATAATGAGTCGCTGGGGGAAGGAGGAGCTCCAATCACAACCCCCCCCACCCCCCCCCCCACCCCCACCCCCACCCCCCCAAACACACACACACACACACACTGCCTCAGGCCTCTATCTCACTCATTTTAAAAAAGGATAAGGACCAGGAGCAGTGTGGGTCGTACCGTCCGATTTTGTTGTTGAACGTGGACGCAAAAATATTGCCGAAGGTGCTGGTGACGTGTATAGAGGAGCCGTGATGATCGCGGAGGACCAGACTGAGTTCAGGAAGGAGCGGCAGCTGTCGGCCAATGTCCGGAGGTTATTGAATGTGATCATGAGTAGAGAGTCATAGAATTTACAGTGCTGGAGGAGGCCATTCGGCCCATCAAGTCTGCACTGACTCTTGGAAAGAGCACCCTACTCAAGCCCACGCCTCCATGTAACCCAATAACCCCACATTTTGGACACTAAGGGCAATTTATCATGGCCAATACCCCTAACCTGCAGGTCTTTGGACTGTGGGAGGAAACCGGAGTACCCGGAGGAAACCCACGCACACACGGGGAATGTGCAGACTCCACACAGACAGTGACCCAAGCCGGGAATCGAACCCGGGACCCTGGAGCTGTGAAGCAACTATGCTAACTACTGTGCTACCGTGCTGCCCTAATGCCTCCGGGGGGCCAGGATGTGCAGGTGGTAGTGTCGATGGACATGAAGAAAGCATTTGGCTGGGTCGAATGGGTGTATTTGTTTCAGGTGTTGGGACGTTTGGGTCAGGACAGGGGTTTGTGGATTGGGTGAGGCTGCAGTGTAAGGCCGTAGAGGTGAGTGTCCAGACAAATAACATTGAATTCGGAGTTCTTTGGGCAGCACGGTGGCGCAGTGGTTAGCACTTAGGCACTTCATGAGGAAGGAGCTGGCCTCATTCTCGAAGCTGCCGCTCCCAGCGCCACAGGATAAGATTCTCTCCGAGGAGGGGAGGGGGTCGGATAAAGAGGGGGAGCTGATGGAGAGAGAGAGCGAGAGCTTCAGTGGAGGAAGTAGGACACAGGTGGGAGGAGGAGTGCGGGGGGGGGGGGGGGGGGGGGGGGGCGGCTCGGGTATGGAGTGAAGTGTTGCGGAGGGTGAATGCATCCTCATTGTGGGCCAGTCTGAGCGGCATACAACTCCAGGTGGTATATAAGTCACAACACATCTCTTTTTTTTTTAATTTAGAGTACCCAATTTTTTTTTTCCCAATTAAGGGGCAATTTAACGTGGCCAACCCACCTACCCCGCACATCTTTGGGTTGTGGGGGTGAAACCCACGCAGACACGGGGAGAATGTGCAAACTCCACACCGACAGTGACCCGGAGCCGGGATCGAACCCGGGTCCTCGGCTCCGCAGTCTCAGTGCTAACCACTGTGCCACGTGCCACCCTAGATCAGTGATTTTCAAAGTGGGGGTCACGACCCGCGGATGGGTCACGGGATGGTGTAGAATGGGTCGCCAAAAAGGTCACCAAAATGATCCCCAAATATTGCCTGACCACGTATACCGTTTTCTCTGTAGCTCAATTCTCACTGCGTTACAGGGTATGACCGCGCCAGGCTGATGTAGAAGCCAGCGCCATGGGCTTCCTTGCCTCTCTGGGCCAGAGTATAGTTGGGGCAGTTTGCAGTCAGAGACCTGGAAAATTCTCTTTGGGTGGCATATCCTGCTACTGTGTTCAGCGTCAGGATCTGTATTATTTCTTGAGTTCCGTGTGTCACTAACAAACCCCATGCGTCCTCTATCATTCTCTCAGTTAACCCAGACATACAGCCTCCGCCACCCCTACAAGTCCCTATGCCCACCCCTTCCAATTCCCAATTGTCTCTCCACATCGGAGCTTCTTTTTCTCATCACCTCCCCCGTGGTTCTCCACTCCCTCTTCCCAGGTACCCGTCCCCAAGCATCAGTCTCTGCCGTGTAACTGCATGGACTCCGTCAGCTGAATCTCTTCCTCAACAGCGAGGACTACCTTTATCGGGGCTTGAATTGTTCGCCAAAGATAGCATTAGCTGGCGACTAAACTACACTCATGTATACAGGAGCCGGTAAAACGTTGCAGGTGTATGGAATGGAATGTGTCTGCACGTTTTGCATATTTGCCACCTGACCTGTGCCCAGCATTGTTTATTTTTAGAACGTTTTCAGTCTGTTACACATTTTACTGGAAAACGATAGTGGCAGGTATCCAGTGACAATCTGTCTGACAGAGTTTTTCATTCAACAGTTAGGGCTCCAAGTCGAAGATTTGAATTTAATTTCCTCTCCGAGGTTGTGTTAAGTTTTGAACGGGTAAACATCACGTTGTTAAAACCATGCAATACTGAGTCTGTTAATCTTTCCAGCGCTTGCACGCAATTTTCCAAATGCCAACGATGCGTGTGAAGCAATAAAATAATCAAATAATCCTGAGCCACGCCCTTTAGCAATGTGTCATTTAAGCTGATGCAACAGCTCAATTTGCAAATTAACATTCAATAATACAGAAGTGCAGGGCAGCACGGTGGCGCAGTGGTTAGCACTGCAGCCTCACGGCGCCGAGGTCCCAGGTTCGATCCCGGCTCCGGGTCACTGTCCGTGTGGAGTTTGCACATTCTCCCCGTGTCTGTGTGGGTCTCACCCCCACAACCCAAAGATGTGCAGGGTAGGTGGATTGGCCACGCTAAACTGCCTCCTAATTGGGAAAACTGAATTGGGTACTCTAAATTTATTTTTAAAATACAGAAGTTGCCAACAATGAGTGTGAGCTTTTAAGAGTAATTATGGAGAATCCTTTGTGAATGTGGCACGGTTCGCGACAGTTTGCCATTCTGTAAACGTAGCTCGCTCAAAAAAAAGTTTGAAAAACAATGCATTAGATTTACCAGCTGTCTGTAAATCCATTGTACCAGCGTGAAGCAAGTCATCCTTGATCCTGATGAAGTAAGGAAACACGAAGACAGCAGCTGGTCACTGAATGCTGCTGGCCACAGAGCGTGAGCATGCGAATGGAGCAAGTGAGGGAATTTAAAAAAAATATAATTTTGTGTACCCAATTAGTTTTTTCCAATTAAGGGGCAATTTAGCGTGGCCAATCCACTACCCTGCACAGCTTTGGGTTGTGGGGGTGAGACCCACTCAGACACGGGGAGAATGTGCAAACTCCACACGGACAGTGACCCGGGGCCGGGATTCGAACCCGGGTCCTCAGCACCGCAGTCTCAGTGCTAACCACAGTGCCACGTGCCACACTAGATCAATGGTTTTCAAAGTGGGGGTCGCGACCCGCGGATGGGTCACGGGATGGTGTAGAATGGGTCGCCAAAAGGTCACCAAAATGATCCCCAAATATTGCCTGACCATGTTTACCGTTTTCTCTGTAGCTCAATTCTCACTGCGTTACAGGGTATGACCGCGCCAGGCTGATGTAGAAGCCAGCACCATGGACTTCCTTGCCTCTCTGGGCCAGAGTATAGTTGGGGCAGTTTGCAGTCAGAGACCTGGAAAATTCTCTTTGGGTGGCATATCCTGCTACTGTGTTCAGCGTCAGGATCTGTATTATTTCTTGAGTTCCGTGTGTCACTAACAAACCCCGTGCGTCCTCTATCATTCTCTCAGTTAACCCAGACATACAGACTCCGCCACCCCTACAAGTCCCTATGCCCACCCCTTCCAATTCCCAATTGTCTCTCCACATCGGAGCTTCTTTTTCTCATCACCTCCCCCGTGGTTCTCCACTCCCTCTTCCCAGGTACTCGTCCCCAAGCATCAGTCTCTGCTGTGTAACTGCATGGACTCTGTCAGCTGAATCGGTTCCTCAACAGCGAGGACTTTTGCATCTACTTTTATCGGGGCTTGAATTGTTCGCCAAAGATAGCATTAGCTGGCGACTAAACTACACTCATGTATACAGGGGCCGGTAAAATGTTGCAGGTGTATGGAATGGAGTGTGCTAGTATGGAAGACCTACGTAAACACGGGGAGAATGTGCAAACTCCTCACGGACAGTGACCCGGGGCCGGGATCGAACCTGGGACTTCGGTGCCGTGAGGCAGCAGTGCTAACCACTGTGCCACCATGCCACCCACACGTGAGGGAATTTTAAGGGTTAACTTTAAGGATAAATCTCTTTCTAAAATCTAGGCTAGTTTACATTTAGAATTTAATTACAATTTACTGTTAAAGTTTTCAGTCTTGGATAGGATAAGGATAGGCAAGCACCTTGTTAATTAAGTAGCTAGTTTGAACTAGATTTTCTAATTAGCAGTTCTGGCTCATCTCTGCAGAATTTCAGCTAGTATAAATAGAGGTGGTCTCGCTGGGGTCAAGGACATCACTGAGCGGCCGCAGAGTAATCACCTTCTGGGAGTCGGAGGCTGTGGCCCACATTGGTACCAACAACAGAGGTAGAAAGAGGGATGAGCTCCTGAGATTTTAGGGAGATCGGAAAGAGATTACAAAGCAGGACTTCTTAGGCATTACTCCTGGTGCCATGCGCTGGTGAGTACAGAAATAGCAAGACCGGGCAAATGAATACATGGCTGGAGAAATGGTGGGCTTTAAATTTCTACAGCACTGGAGCTGGTTATGGGGCGCGTGCAAGGCAGACAGGTTACAGCTGAGCAGAGCCAGGACCAATATCCTCACTAGGGGATATGCTTACGCTGTTGGAGAGGGTTCAAACGAGCGTGGCAGGGAGGAACCAGAGAAGAAATTCAGATCGGACAGAAACAAAAGATGGTAATGGATGGAAGAAAATTAGTAAGCAAAATCGGACGGCAGCAGAAACAAAGGACAGCATCAAATAGCATCAAAATACTGAAAAATGTTAGAAAGGCAAAAGGAAAGGTGTAAAATGCACACGGTATTCACAATGGGGTGGATTAATTGCTAGCCAAATAAAAGTAAAAGAGTCTGATCGAATTGCCATTACGGAGACGTGGCTGCAGGGTGACCAAGGCTGGGAACTGAACATTCAAGGGTATTCAAGATTGAGGGAGGATGGGAAAGGAGGAAACAGTTGTTGGGTAGCGCTGTTAATAAAGGATGAGATCAGTACATTAGTGAAAGAGAATCTTAGATCAGAAAATCAAAGATGTAAAATCAGTTTGTGTGGGGCTACGAAAAGGCAAGGGGCAGCAAGCTGCAGGGAAAGTGGTTAGCACAGCTGCCTCATGGTGCCGGGGACGCGGGTTCAATTCCGGCTTCGGGTGTCGGGGATGGTGTTAGACAGCCAGAAGGTGTTAAGAGAGAAATTGGAGGACCTTGAGAACTGCTCCCAGGAGACAGAACGTGAGGATTGTCGGATTGTCTGAGGGGATCGAGGGAGCTGAGGCCGCAAAGTATGTGGCGAGCATGCTGGAGGCGGAGATGGTGGAGAGGGCCTTTGACCGGTTCCTCGAGGTGGATTGGATGCACAGGGTGCTGAGGAGGTGGCTGCGGGTAGGGAAGCTGCCGAGGACGAAGGTGGTGAGGTTTTTAAAAATAAATCTCGAACAGTGTTTTTCAAACTTTTTTCCGCGGACCCATTTTTACAACCCGGCCGACCTTCGGGACCCACGCTGGCTGCCCTTCCGGCCCACGCTGGCTGCCCTTCCGGCCCACGCCGGCTGCCCTTCCGGCCCACGCCGGCCGAACTTCGTGGCCCACCATTTTCTCTTACCTTGTTTGCTGCTGACAAAATGGAGGAATCGCAATGTGCCCAAAGCCCGTGATGCGACGTTCGGGGACTGTGGCCTGCTCGCTGCCTCCCTCAGGCAGAAAGATTACATAGAATTTATTTTTTAATCTTCTGCGTCTCCGATTGCACAAATTTACGATCTTCAGCCGCAGCAGCCGGCTTTAATATTCAATTTTTATTTATCTTTTGTAAATTGTAACAGTGTTATTGCACGGCACGTTTAATCAAAGAGACCAAAGCCCCGGGCGGCATGGTGGCACAGTGGTTAGCATTGCTGCCTCACAGCGCTGAGGACCCGGGTTCGAATCCCGGCCCCGGGTCACTGTCCGTGTGGAGTTTGCACATTCTCCCCGTGTTTGCGTGGGTTTCACCCACACAGCCCAAAGATGTGCAGGATCGGCCAATTGGCCACACTAAATTGCCCCTTAATTGGAAAAAAAAATAATTGGGTACTCTAAATTTTTAAAAAAGAGACCAAAGCCCATGTCATCGTCAGACTCTTCAGATTCTTCCTATTTCTTCTCTTCCTTTTTCTCTTCAGCAGCAACAGGGGCAGCGTTAGAAACAACGGCTGCAGCAGCTGGGGCACAGCGACCAGCACCAATGTTGCAGATCATACTATTGACGTCAATGTTAGCCAATGCCTTGGCAAACAGACTAGGCCAGAAACGCTCAACGGTCACACCAGCTGTTTTAATCAGGGCATTCAGTTTGTCTTCGGTGACGGAGACCTCGTCATCATGCAGGATGAGCGCGCTGTAGATACAGGCGAGTTCCGAGGTGGGTCCAACGGTGCTGGTCGCCGGGGAAACTTGGCCTTAGCTTCGTTCAGAAGAACCGAGGACTTCCCAACCTGGCAGAGCGAGCAGCATCCGGCTTTTAACTATGCCGGCTGCGAGCGGCCTTTTCACCATATAAAAAAAATGTGGCAGCTCTGCAAATCCGTGCCCGATGATCGGGCGTGCATGCGCAGTGCGGTCGTGGCCAATTTGAAGACCGCTTGCAGCCGGCATTATTAAAAGCCGGCTACTGCGACTGTTGCACGCGGATTTGCACGGTCGGGAGCACCGCGGCGGACGGCTCCACGACCCTCCCAACACCTGCCTGCGATGCACACGCGGGTCGCGCCCCCGTCTTTGACAATGCCTGATCTAGAGTACCCAATCCTTTTTTCCAATTAAGGGGCAATTTAGCGTGGCCAATTCATCTTTGGGTTGTGGGGGTGAGACTCCACACGGACAGTGACCCAGGGCCGGGATTGAACCCAAGTAGCGATATTCCGAGCTGGCGATATTTGATGTTTTGGAAGACCCGGGAGTCCAGTGCGGGAGAGAGGCCGATGTTTTGGCCTTTACCTCCCTGATAGCCCAGAGCCAAATTTTGTTGGGTTGGAGGCACTCGGAGCCGCCGAAGGCAGGGGTGTGGGTGTGCGACCTGGCAGAATTCCTACGGTTGGGGAAGGGCAAGTTCGCTCTTCGGGGGTCGGCAGAGCGGTTCGCCTGGAGGTGGAAGCCATTCATTGATTTCTGCAAATAGAATTTAGGGGTCAGCAAGAGGGAGCGGGGTTTTGGGGGGTTCAGGGGGATTAAGATGGGGAAGGCAGGGCGTGGCGGGGTGTTGGTGTCACGGGGGGTTGGGGTAAAGTTTATTACTAAATCTCTTGTAATTTATTGCAGTTCTCCTCAGTTCTGATTCTCCTCCCACAGATCGTTTGTGTCGTTTGATTCCAAAACGTTCTCACTGGAGCGAAGGAGGCAGAGAGGTGACTTGATAGAGGTGGACAAGGTGATGAGAGGCATGGATAGAGTGGATAGTCAGAGACTTTTCCCCAGGGTGGAAATGGCTGTCACGAGGGGACATAATTTTAAGGTGATTGGAGGAAGGTGTAGGGGAGATGTCCGGGGTAGGGTCTTTACACAGAGAGTGGTGTGTGTGGAATGCGCTGCCAGCAGAGGTGGTGGAGTCAGAGTCATTAGGGACATTTAAGCGACTCCTGGACAGACACAGGGACAGCAGCAGATTGAAGGGGTGGAGGTTAGGTTGATCTTAGATTAGGATAAATGGACGGCACAACATTGTGGGCTGAAGGGCCTGTGCTGTGCTGGACTGTTCTTGTAACTTGTAAACAGCAGTGGTCCGCAGTCCTGATTCTTGGGGACTAGCACATCCCACCTTCTCAGCAGGGCGGGCAACATCTGTGGAGCGAGAAACAGAGTTAATGTTTCGAGTTCAATATGATCTTTCGACAGAACTGAAGAGGGCTTCACTAAAGGGAAATCATTGCTGGGATTGTCCGACCCGGCGGCGAGTCGGTGAATCGCCGGGGGAATATCGCGCCCCGCCGTCCCGACGCCGGCTTCCCCTTTCTCCGGCGCCAATTCTCGGCCCCCCCCCACACGATTTTCCCGGCCCCAATGGGCCAAGTGGCCGGCGAGTTCGGCCGAGTGCCCGGCGTGGGTTACTCAGATCCCACACGGCGGGACCTGGAAGGTGAGTCTGCGGGGGCCGTCCTGGAGGGGGTGGGGGGGCGGATCTGACCCCAGGGGGGGGGACACCACGGTGGCCTGGCCCGCGATCGGGGCCTAACGATCGGTGGGCGGGCTGGTCCCTTGGGGGCCTATTTTACTCTGTAGGGCTCTGCCATTCTGCCTGGTGCCGGCGCGGAGAAGGGAACCCCCCGTGCATGCGTGGAAATACGTCGGCCATTCCGCGCATGCGTGGAAATACGTCGGCCATTCCGCGCATGCGTGGAAATACGCCGGCCGTTCCGCGCATGCGTGGAAATACGTCGGCCGTTCCGCGCATGCGTGGAAATACGTCGGCCGTTCCGCGCATGCGTGGAAATACGCCGGCCGTTCCGCGCATGCGTGGAAATACGTCGGCCGTTCCGCGCATGCGTGGAAATACGTCGGCCGTTCCGCGCATGCGTGGAAATACGCCGGCCGTTCCGCGCATGCGTGGAAATACGTCGGCCGTTCCGCGCATGCGTGGAAATACGCCGGCCGTTCCGCGCATGCGTGGAAATACGCCGGCCGTTCCGCGCATGCGTGGAAATACGTCGGCCGTTCCGCGCATGCGTGGAAATACGTCGGCCGTTCCGCGCATGCGTGGAAATACGCCGGCCGTTCCGCGCATGCGTGGAAATACGTCGCCCGTTCCGCGCATGCGTGGAAATACGCCGGCCGTTCCGCGCATGCGTGGAAATACGCCGGCCGTTCCGCGCATGCGTGGAAATACGTCGGCCGTTCCGCGCATGCGTGGAAATACGCCGGCCGTTCCGCGCATGCGTGGAAATACGTCGGCCGTTCCGCGCATGCGTGGAAATACGCCGGCCGTTCCGCGCATGCGTGGAAATACGTCGGCCGTTCCGCGCATGCGTGGAAATACGTCGGCCGTTCCGCGCATGCGTGGAAATACGTCGGCCGTTCCGCGCATGCGTGGAAATACGCCGGCCGTTCCGCGCATGCGTGGAGATACGCCGGCCGTTCCGCGCATGCGTGGAAATACGCCGGCCGTTCCGCGCATGCGTGGAGATACGCCGGCCGTTCCGCGCATGCGTGGAGATACGTCGGCCGTTCCGCGCATGCGTGGAGATACGTCGGCCGTTCCGCGCATGCGTGGAGATACGTCGGCCGTTCCGCGCATGCGTGGAGATACGCCGGCCGTTCCGCGCATGCGTGGAGATACGTCGGCCGTTCCGCGCATGCGTGGAAATACGCCGGCCGTTCCGCGCATGCGTGGAAATACGTCGGCCGTTCCGCGCATGCGTGGAAATACGCCGGCCGTTCCGCGCATGCGTGGAAATACGTCGGCCGTTCCGCGCATGCGTGGAAATACGCCGGCCGTTCCGCGCATGCGTGGAAATACGCCGGCCGTTCCGCGCATGCGTGGAAATACGCCGGCCGTTCCGCGCATGCGTGGAAATACGCCGGCCGTTCCGCGCATGCGTGGAAATACGCCGGCCGTTCCGCGCATGCGTGGAAATACGCCGGCCGTTCCGCGCATGCGTGGAAATACGCCGGCCGTTCCGCGCATGCGTGGAAATACGCCGGCCGTTCCGCGCATGCGTGGAAATACGCCGGCCGTTCCGCGCATGCGTGGAAATACGCCGGCCGTTCCGCGCATGCGTGGAAATACGCCGGCCGTTCCGCGCATGCGTGGAAATACGCCGGCCGTTCCGCGCATGCGTGGAAATACGTCGGCCGTTCCGCGCATGCGTGGAAATACGCCGGCCGTTCCGCGCATGCGTGGAAATACGTCGGCCGTTCCGCGCATGCGTGGAAATACGCCGGCCGTTCCGCGCAGGCTGGAGCTATGGAACCACTCCGGCGCCAACCTAGTCCCCTAGGAAGGGGAGAATTCCTCATTTTCGGGGACCGTTGACGCCGGAGTGGCTGCCGCCACTTTCCACGCGTGGGGACATAGCCCCATTATTGGAGAATTCCACCCCATGTTTGACAAATCTTCTGAAATTGATTGAGGATGTGACCAGTAGAGTGGACAAGGGTGAACCAGTGGATGTTGTGTATCTGGACTTTCAAAAGCTTTTGAAAAGGTCCCACAAGAGAGATTAGTGAGCAAAATTCAAGCTCACAGTATTGGGGGTAATGAATTGACGGGGATAGAGAGCTGGTTGGCAGACAGGAAGCAGAGAGTGGAAATAAACGGGTCCTTTTCAGAGTGGCAGGCAGTGACTAGTGGGGTACCGCAGGGTTCAGTGCTGGGACCCCAGCTCTTCACAATATACATTAATGATTTGGACGAAGGACTTGCAATATCTCCAAATTTGCAGACGACACTAAGTTGGGTGGCGGTGTGTGTGTGAGGAGGATGCAAATAGGCTGCAGGGTGACTTGGACAGGTTGGCTGAGTGGGCAAATACTTGACAAATGCAATACAATGTGGGTAAATGTGAGGTTATCCACTTTGTGGCAAAAACAGGAAGGCAGATCATTATCCGAATGGGGGCAGTTTAGGAAACCGGAAAGTGCAATGAGTCCTGGGTGTGATGGTGGAACAGTCGCTGAAGGTTGGGATGCAGGTACAGCAGGCGGTAAGGAAAGCTAATGGAATGCTGGCCTTTGGAGAGAGAGGATTGGAGTATCGGAGTAGGGATGTGTTGCTGCAGGTACACAGGGCCTTGATGAGGCCACACCTTGAGTATTGTGGCAGTTCTGGTCTCCTAGTTTGAGGAAGGACATTCTTGCTGTTGAGGGTGTCCAGCGAAGGTTCACCAGACTAATTCCCGGGATGGCAGGACTGACATATGAAGAAAGACTGGGTCCACTGGGCTTGTACTCACTGGAGTTTCGAAGAATGAGAGGGGATCTCATAGAAACATATAAAACCCTGATGGGGCTGGACAGGCTGGATGTGGGAAGAATGTTCCGGATGTTGGGGACGTCCTGAACTAGGGGTCACAGCCTAAGACTAAGGGGTCAGCCATTCAGGACTGAGATGAGGAAGAACTTCTTCTCTCAGAGAGATGTGGACTTGTGGAATTCTCTCCCACAGAAAGCTGTTGGGGCCGGTTTGTCGGATATATTCAAGAGGGAGCTGGACGTGGCCCTTGTGGCTAAAGGGATCAAGGGGTATGGAGAGAAAGCGGGAGTGGGATACTGAATTTGCCATGATCAGCCATGATCATATTGGATGGTGGTGCAGACTCGAAGGGCAGAATGGCCTACTCCTGCTCCTATTGTCTATGTTTTAGAAATGTGATTAATTATACAGTTGACTGCCCCACTTTCTCCAGCTAGATGATTCATCAGGTTTCCAACCCTCTTCAGTTCTATAGAAAGGTCATGCTATAATAATAATCTTTATTACTGTCACAAGTAGGCTTACATTAACACTGCAATGAAGTTACTGTGAAAATCCCCTAGTCTCCACACTCCGGCGCCTGTTTGGGTACACAGAGGGAGAATTCAGAATGTCCAATTCACCTAACAGCACGTCTTTCGGGACTTGTGGGAGGAAACCGGAGCACCCGGAGGAAACCCACGCAGACACGGGGAGAACGTGCAGACTCTGCACAGACAGTGACCCAAGCCGGGAATCGAACCTGGGACCCTGGCGCTGTGAAGCAACAGTGCTAACCACTGTGCTACCGTACGGGCTCAAAATGTAACTGAGGTTCTGGGGTTCTCTCTCCACAGATGTAGCCTGACCTGCTGCGTTTATCCAACATTTTCTGTTTTTATTTCAGATTTGCAGCATCTGCAGTATTTTGCTTTTCCTTTCCACCTTCTGCCCCTCTGAATAATCACCCTTTACCCTCACTCCCTGCTTTCTGTCTTGAAGCGAGCTAGCAATCCATTCTGCAGCTTGTCCCATCACTCCACGTTCTCCATGCTTGCTCATGAGTCTATTGTGGGCCACCTCGTCAAAGGCTTTTGAATATCCAGATAAATTACATCTACTACTTTACCAGTGTCTACTCTCTCTCTGTTACCTCCTCAAAAAGAATCGGTCAGGTCGATCAAGCAAGATTTTCCTTTTTGAAACGGATACTGAATATTTTCTTACGTTTCTCATGTCTAAATGTTCCAGATGTGTTTATGAAATGCTATTTCCCAGGCTAATGCAGGTTATGAGTGTGTGTAATAATAATTAATAATAAACTTCATTAGTATCACAAGTAGGCTTACATTAGCAATGACGTTACTGTGAAAATCCCCGAGTCGCCACATTCCGGCGCCTGTTCGGGTACACAGAGGGAGAATTCAGAATGTCCGATTCGCATGATGAGCAAATCTTTTGGGACTTGTGGGAGGAAACCCCCGCAGGCACTGGGAGAATGTGCAGTCTCCGCACAGACAATGGCCCAAGCTGGGATCGAACTCGGGTCCCTGGTGTTGTGGAGCAATAGTGCTAACCACTGTGCTACCTGTCATAATATTCACCAGTATATTATGGTGCAGACACACACACTGATGGACACACAGCAAGACTAATCAACACACACAACACCGCAGCCAATCACCAGTTAGAGCACACTCACTATAAAGACAGGGGGCATCAGAGTTCCCGCTCATTCGGGATGCAGCCTCTCAGAAGGACAGAGCTTACAGCTTACAGCACAGATCGTCACCATGTGTTGAGTGCATAGACTGGTTAGGTTTATCTAACATTGTGTTAACCCACAGTGAAAGTATGTTCAACAGTTTCTAGCTTAATAAATAGTGTTGTTCTATTTTAAGTGTTGGTAGCCTGTTTGTGTTCCACGGATCCAAAGCACCCAACACATCATGGTACCAGGGATGTTAGAACTTCTTAGACGTACCTGCAAGTGATCTGCCTCCCACTAGCATACAGCCATCCTGCAAAATGGACAGCGTCCGCCCGCCGCCGCCGCTCCGCATCACCGGTAACCTAGGGGCCAACTGGAAGATATTCAAACAACGCTTCCAGCTCTACCTTGAAGTCACAGACCGGGAAGATGCCTCAGACACCAGGAAGATCGCTCTCTTCCTATCCACGGCCAGGGACCATGCGATCCACATTTTCAATTCTCTCACCTTTGCTGATGGTGAAGATAAATCAAAATTCAAGACGGTCCTCCTTAGGTTTAACAGTGTCATGTGAGAGTACTTTTAAGACATGGATGTTTAAGTAATGTACCTTTAAGAAAACAGTGAAGTCAGAGAGTGGATGGGGCTGAGGTCAGGTCAGCCATTTTGCAGTTTAGTTTTGCAGTTTTTAGTTTCAGTTTTGAAAAGAGTTGGGTGTGTGTCTGTGTTCTGCAGTGAGCTGGATCTTTGCCACGAAAGACCATCTCTGGATCATTTGGGTGATTTAAAGTAAAGCCTTTAACCTGATGTGATTTTGTTTAAAGGTGTTAAGTCTCTTGGAAGTTTGAAGGAACATTTTAAGGAGTTAATTACTGTTGCAATATTTTCTGAGTTATCTTTGAAGTAAGGGGTGTTAAGAGATCCAATGTTTATTTAAGATGTGAAGTTGAGTTCATGGAATAAACAGTGTTTTGTGTTTGAAAACCCACGTGTCCATAATTGTAATCCCACACCGAGGGAAAAAGCCGTGTGCTCGGAAAAGGAACAAATCCATTAAAGGGGGAGGTTGGTTGAACTCCATGATACATTTTGGGGTTCTGAAAACGCCTCGTCCATAACAACAGTCACTCCGACATCGAGGTGAATGAAAGTTTCGAGCGCGATGTATTCCAACAGCGTTTACAGGGTAAGGATGAACCTTTCCAGTCCTTTCTCACCCACCTCCGCATCCTTGCGCAGTCCTGTAATTACGGGTCCACCTCCGACTCCATGATCCGCGACCAGATTGTTTTCGGTGTTCAGTCGGACCCCCTACGCCAGCAGCTCCTCAAGGTAAAGCAGCTCACCCTAGCGATTGCCATCGAGACCTGCGTGCTACATGAACACGCCACTAGTCGGTATTCCCACATCCAAGCGGCTGAAACGGCGCGGCAGGGTCCCCACGAGGCAGAACGGGTCCAAGCAATCAAGCAACTCCAGGGCCTCAGCCTGGATGAGGGCGGCCATTTTGCGCACTTTTCGCGGACTCCCGCGCTTGTGCGCACCGAACGAGGGGACGGCGACGTCGACGAACGTACTGCGCAGGCACGCACCACGTATGACCGCACCGTGCATGCGCGGTGCGAAGCGAATGTACTGACGCTACAACATGCGGCAACTGTGGCTCCACCCACTTAAAGCGGCAATGCCCTGCCAAATCCCGACGATGCCTGCGATGTGGCAAACTTGGCCACTATGCTGCTTTATGCAGATCAGCTCAGCCTGACAACTCTCGTCGTTCCAGCCAGACTCGCAGGGATGTCCAGGCCATTCAACCCACGGTCACCGAGCCCGATTTGGACCTGCTACCCGATATTGACACCGAGGACCCGAAGGCGGCTTTTCGAGTCCATATCATTACAAAAAACAGGGTGTCCCCGAAGCAAAGAATCCAGCCTCTACCGGTATACAGCATCGATCCAGACGATGAGTGGTGTACCACCCTGACGGGTCCCAAATGCGATTCCGCCTGGACACTGGTGCCTCCGCCAATCTCATTGCTCTGACCTCCAAACCCTTCGTGTCAAACCAGCCATCCTGCCATCAGCCTGCCAGCTATTAGATTATAATGGCAATGCCACTGCTACCAGCGGCTCATGCCAACTTGAAGTGACGTACAGGTCACGCAAAGCCATCCTTCCCTTTGAAATCGTGTCCTCCTCGAAAGCCTCCGTGCTTGGTGCGCAGGCATGCAAGCTGTTGAACCTAGTTCAGAGAGTTTACTCTTTCTCTCCTGCTGACGCGTCTGCCTTTCAGGACACTGACTTCAGGGCGCAGCTCGACGCCATTATCAACCAGTACCACGACGTCTTCAAGGGCATGGGCACGCTCCCGTACACCGACAAGATTTTATTAAAACCGAATGCCACACCTGTGGTGCACGCACCTCGCAGGGTCCCAGCACCCCTTAAGGACCGCCTCAAGCAGCAGCTGCAGGACCTCCAGAACCAAGGAGTGATTTCCAAAGTCACGGAACCAACCGACTGGGTCAGCTCCATGGTATGTGTAAAAAAGCCTTCCGGCGAATTGAGACTTTGCATTAATCCCAAGGATCTCAATCGTAATATTATGAGAGAGCACTATCCAATTCCCAAGCGCGAAGAGCTCACATGTGAGATGGCTCGCACCAAGCTCTTTACCAAACTCGACGCCTCAAAAGGATTCTGGCAAATCCAGCTCGATGAATCCAGCAGGAAACTCTGCACATTTAATACCCCCTTTGGAAGATATTGTTACAACAGGATGCCATTTGGGATCATCTTTGCATCAGAAGTGTTCCATAGGATTATGGAACAAATGATGGAAGGAATTGAAGGGGTTCGCGTCTATGTCGATGACATAATCATCTGGTCCACCATCCCGCAGGAGCATGTTAGTCGCCTCCAGCGCGTATTCAGACATATACATGAGCATGGCCTCCGCCTCAACCGGGCAAAATGCTCTTTTGGTCAGACAGAACTTAAGTTCCTCAGGGACGACATCTCCCAATTGGGTGTGCAGCCGGATGCGGACAAGGTAGCTGCCATCACAGCTATGAAAACACCAAGAGGACAAGAAGGCGGTCCTCCGATTTCTGGGCATGGTCAATTTTTTGGGGAAATTCATCCCTAACCTCGCCTTTCATACACGGCTCTCAGGAACCTGGTCAGGAAGACGACAGACTTCCAATGGCTCCCTGCCCACGAGCGCGAATGGAGAGAACTCAAAACCAAACTCACCACAGCCCCGGTCTTAGCTTTCTTTGATCCAGCAAAGGGGACCAAAATGTCGACCAATGCCAGTCAATCCGGCATTGGGGCAGTGCTCCTTCAATGTGATGAGGCCTCATCATGGACCCCCGTTGCATATGCGTCACGTGCGATGACCCCCACGGAGCAGCGCTACGCGCAGATAGAAAAGGAGTGCCTGGGCCTTCTGACCGGTGTGGTTAAATTTCACGATTATGTCTACGGACTTCCTCAATTCACCGTCGAGACCGACCATCGCCCGCTGGTCAATATAATACAGAAAGACTTGAACGACTCCAGCGTATTCTTCTCAAGCTCCGGCGATATGACTTCCAGCTGGTATACACCCCATGCAAAGACCTCACCATTGCTGACGCTCTCTCCAGGGCAGTCAACACTCCATGTGACCCAGCGGGATTTGTCTGCCAGGTTGACGCCCATGTGGCATTCGCGGCCTCCAATCTACCTGCTTCGGATGAACGCCTCGTCCAAATTCGCCGCGAGACAGCGGCTGACCCCTTGCTACAGCGTGTCATGCGCCACCTAACGGACGGGTGGCTCAAGGACCAATGCCCTCAGTTCTATAATGTCAGAGATGATCTGGCGGTAGTAGACGGGGTTCTTCTAAAACTGAACTGCATTGTCATCCCGCATAGCATGCGCCAGCTTGTCCTGGAACAACTACACGATGGCCACCTTGGCGAGGAAAAGTGCCGCCAACGGGCCCGAGAGACAGTTTACTGGCCCGGCATTAATGAGGACATCGCCAACACAGTGCTCAACTGCCCCACCTGTCAGTGCTTCCAGCCGGCCCAACCACGTGAGACCCTGCAGCTCCATAAGTTGGTCACGTCACCTTGGACCAAGGTGGGCATCGACTTGTTCCACGTGCTGGGTAGAGACTATGTCCTGATCGTGGACTACTTTTCAAATTACCCGGAGGTGATACGGTTGCACGACCTCACCTCGTCTGCAGTCTTTCGTGCATGTAAAGAAACCTTTGCTCGACACGGCATCCCGCTCACGGTTATGTCAGACAATGGCCCCTGCTTCGCCAGCCAAGAATGGTCCAACTTTGCCAGGCAGTACAATTTTGTCCATGTGACGTCCAGTCCCCTGTACCCCCAATCCAACGGCAAAGCAGAGAAGGGAGTACATATCGTCAAACGGCTCCTATGCAAGGCTGCCGATGCGGGGTCTGATTTCTAGCTTGCCTTGCTGGCCTATCGCTCCGCCCCACTGTCCCCTGGCCTGTCGCCAGCCCAGTTACTCATGAGTCGCACCCTGAGGACGACGGTGCCGTCCATCCATGTCCCAGACCTCGACCACGTTCCGGTCCTTCGCCGGATGCAGCTGTCTCGTGCACAGCACAAGGCGGCTCATGACTCCCGTGCAGCTGATCACCCTGCTCTGGCTCCAGGTGACAACGTCCGCATCCATCTTCCGGATGGTGGCTGGTCTGCAACCGCTGTGGTCCTTCGGCAGGTGGCCCCCCGCTCGTTTCTGGTTCGTCTACCGGATGGCTCTATTCTGCGCCGCAATCGACGCGCCCTTCGTTGCGTCGCGTTCCACGTTCGCCACGTGATCCTCCAGTGTCGCCTCGCCCTGCCTTTGACGCAGCACCCCCCAGCCCGCTCCTGAACCGGCGGCTCTCGACCCACCCTTGAGGCGGTCAACCAGAATTCGTCGCCCACCTCAGTGACTAAATTTATGAACTTTTCGAATTTATGGACTCTCTGAATTGTTTTGTTGCTTTGTTTGATCGTTTCCCTGGTTTGTATATAGTGTTGATCTCATTACTCTTGTTGCACACTGCTTCTCTGCACCAGGCACCTTCCCATGTAAATAGCTTAGTTCTCATGTACATAGTCCTGTAAATATGTCTTCGCACCCCACACGTAGTTAGGAACATCATCACCACACATTATTTATTGCCCAAACATATATTTTTTTATAAAAGGGGGGGGGGGATGTCATAATATACACCAGTATATCATGGTGCTGACACACACACTGGTGGATCCACAGCAAGACCAATCAACACATACAACACCACAGCCAATCACCAGTTAGAGCACACTCACTATAAAGGACAGAGGGCATCAGTTTTCCCGCTCATTCGGGATGCAGCCTCTTAGAAGGACAGAGCTTACAGCTTACAGCCCAGATCTTCACCATGTGCTGAGTGCATACTGGTTAGGATAGTAAGAAGTCTTACAACAAGAGGTTAAAGTCCAACAGGTTTGTTTCGAATCACTAGCTTTCGGAGCACCGAAAGCTAGTGATTCGAAACAAACCTGTTGGACTTTAACCTGGTGTTGTAAGACTTCTTACTGTGCTCACCCCAGTCCAACGCCGGCATCTCCACATCATGGTTAGGATAAGCATAGGTCTTTAGTTTAATCTAACATCGTGTTAACCCACAGTGAAAGTATGTTCAACAGCTTCTAGCTTAATAAAATAGTGTCCTATTTTAAGTGTTGGTGGCCTGTTTGTGTTCCACGGATCCAGAGCACCCAACACATCACTACCATGCAGCCCATGTTCACAACAATGTAGGGGGGGCTGGAAAGTGAGTGCGGAGTGTGCATTTGAGGGTGTAGGGCTTTTTATAATGGTGTTGGCACCACCGAGCCAATTGTATGGGCAGTGTCGTGTTGGGTGTTCCGGTTTACAAATAAACCCATATGCTGGAAGTGGTGTAACGCTATTTTATTAACTGTTCAACTATGCTAACATACTGTAAACGTGGGTATAGCAATACCAGCTTAACTGTGGACCCTTTCCTATCACTAGCTATGGTGAGGCACTCAGCACATGATGAATGTCTATGATGCAGGCTGTGAGCTCTGTGCTCTGAGCTGGCTGCTGCTAGAATGAGCGGGAAGTCTCCTGTCCCCTGTCTTTATCACTGGTGATTGGCTGCGGTGTTATGTATGCTGGTTGGTCCCACTGCAGGTCCATCAGTGTGTGTATGTGATTGCACCATAATATACTGATGTATGTTATGACAGGCAGCTATGACGAGTCAACCACAATGTGTGGGTGTGCAACAGCAGTGTCAGGGGGGCTGTTACTGAGTGTGCAAGAGGTTGTTACTGTGCAAGAGGTTGTGAGTGTGTGCACACAGTGTGTGGGCAAGCTGCGATGGCGGAAGCCCTCACTGTGTGTGCACGGTTGTGAGTGTGTTCAGAGCGGTGAGTGGTGCGTTTTTGGAAAGGGGGCGAGTGCAGCTGTCAGAGAGGAAGAGGCGGCGCTGAAACACAGACAGGAATGTGCTGCCCGCACGCCAGGTCCGGGCAAAGGGAAAGTCACAGAGAGCGGAGCGGAGTTAATGTAATTGCTGCCTCCAGCGTCCCTCCCGTCAGCTGGACCCTCACTCACTCACTCACCTGCACAGGTAAGGCAGGGGGAGACTCGGGGGGGAGACTGTGCGTGGGGTTCCCCCCGGAGACAGACATCAGGAAGTGTCAGAAATCAGGAACGTTTGTGTATTTCCTCTGGTGCAGATTAATGTCAGTTTCTGATCGCTGTTGCTGGGACGTCACTGATTTTACAATGAGGCTGACCACAAATATTTGGAGAAAAGTATTCCTGGAGGATTTGGTATTTGGTGATTTTTTAAGAGTATTGGAGCAGGAAGAGTTTATTCAAAAGGTTAGAAACAGTTTGATTTGCAACGTTTCCTGTGCAGCCACAACGGAGCTGTCACATCTGCCCAGCAACCCTGTCCACACCCTCCTCACTCAGCTGGGCTCTGCCCCAGTGAGCAGCTCCCTCTGTCTCCCCTCTGCACTCCCTCCCCCCTTCAATCCCCCCTCGCCTTCCCCTGCCTCCCCCCTCCTCTCCCTCCCCCCCCTCCCTCTCCCTCCCCCCCCTCCCCTCCCCTCCCCCCTCCCCTCCCCTCCCCCCTCCCCTCCCCTCCCCTCCCTCCCCTCCCCTCCCCCCCCTCCCCTCCCCTCCCCTCCTTCCCCCTCCCCCCCCTCCCCCCCTCCCCCCCCTCCTCCCCCCCTCCCCCCCCTCCTCCCCCCCTCCCCCCCTCCCCCCCTCCTCCCCTACCCCCCTCCTCCACCTCCTCCCCCCTACCCCCCCTCCTCCACCTCCTCCCCCCCCTACCCCCCTCCTCCACCCCTCCCCCCTCCCTCCTCCCCCCTCCCCCCCCCCTCCTCCCCCCCTCCTCCCCCCCTCCCCCCCCTCCCCCCCCTCCTCCCCCCTCCCCCCCCTCCTCCCCCCCTCCCCCCCCTCCTCCCCCCTCCCCCCTCCCCCCCCTCCTCCCCCCCTCTCCCCCCCTCCCCCCCCTCCTCCCCCCCTCTCCCCCCTCCCCCCCCTCCTCTCCCCCTCCCCCCTCCCCCCCCCTCCTCCCCCCCTCCCCCCCCCTCCCCCCCCCTCCTCCCCCCCCCTCCCCCCCCCTCCTCCCCCCCTTCCTCCTCCCCCCCTCCCCCCTCCCCTCCTCCCCCCCCTTCCTCCTCCCCCCTCCCCCCTCCCCTCCCCTCCCCCCTCCCCCCTCCTCCTCCCCCCTCCCCCCTCCCTCCCTCCTCCCTCCTCCCTCCCCCTCCCTCCCCCCTCCCCCCTCCCTCCTCCCTCCCCCTCCCTCCCCCCTCCCTCCCCCCTCCCTCCCCCCTCCCTCCCCCCTCCCTCCCCCCTCCCCCCTCCCTCCCCCCTCCCCCCTCCCTCCCCCCTACCCCCTCCCTCCCCCCTCCCCCCCTCCCTCCCCCCCTCCCCCCCTCCCTCCCCCTCCCCCCTCCCTCCCCCCTCCCTCCCCCCTCCCCCCTCCCCCCTCCCTCCCCCTCCCTCCCCCCTCCCCCCTCCCACCCCCCTCCCCCCTCCCACCTCCCACCTCCCTCCCCCTCCCTCCCCCCTCCCCCCTCCCTCCCCCCTCCCCCTCCCTCCCCCTCCCCCTCCCTCCCCCCTCCCCCTCCCTCCCCCCTCCCCCCTCCCTCCCCCCTCCCTCCCCCCCCTCCCCCTCCCTCCCCCCCCTCCCCCCTCCCTCCCCCCTCCCCCCCCTCCCCCTCCCCCCTCCCTCCCCCCTCCCTCCCCCCCCCTCCCTCCCCCCTCCCCCCCTCCCTCCCCCCTCCCCCCTCCCTCCCCCCTCCCTCCCCCCTCCCTCCCCCCTCCCTCCCCCCTCCCTCCCCCTCCTTCCCCCTCCCTCCCCCCTCCCTCCCCCTCCTTCCCTCCTCCCTCCTTCCCTCCTCCCTCCCCCCTCCTTCCCTGTGACCCTCCCCCTCCTTCCTGTGACCCTTCCCCCCTCCTTCCCTCTGACCCTCCCCCCCCTCCCCCCCCCCTCCCCCTCCCTCCCCCCCCCCTCCCTCCCCCCCCCCTCCCTCCCCCCCCCCTCCCTCCCCCCCCCCTCCCTCCCCCCCCCCCTCCCTCCCCCCTCCCTCCCCCCCCTCCCCCTCCCTCCCCCTCCCTCCCCCTCCCTCCCCCTCCCTCCCTCTCCCTCCCTCTCCCTCCCCCTCCCCCTCCCTCCCCCCTCC